>NW_013543380.1:41677-238880 GCF_000499545.2 Eimeria tenella | reverse complement strand
CGGGGAGCCCCCTCCCGGGGGCCCCAGCAGCAGCGTTGCGCCACCCCCTGGGGGCCCCAGCAGCAGCGGGGTACCCCCCTGGGGCCCCAGCAGCAGCGAGGGGCCCCCCGGGGGCCCCAGGCCTCCTCTGGCGGACCATCTGGGGGCTCCGGGGCCCCCAATGCAAGCCCCGGATAACGGCGGTGCTGCTGCAGGCACGAGGGGCCCCGGGGGCCCCCCAGGGTCTTCAAGGGGCCCCATTGGGTGCCTAGATGCTCTGCCTTTCCAGCAAGCGGAGAGGGCCCTGAGGCTGGAGCAGCAAACGAGCAGGGACCCGCTGCAGCAGGAGGAGCTGCTGGTGCAGCAGGAAGTGCTGCTGCGCAAGGTGAAGCCCCAGGCGCATGCAGCAAAGCTGGGGGCCCTCGAGCTGCTGCTGCAGCAGCACCCCCAACTCTATACTTACCAGCAGCAACTCTACAGCTTCCCAGGAACTCGCCAAGAAGAAGCTGTGGGCGCGCTGGTGCTGCTGCCCCTGCGGGAGCTGTTGGCCTTTAAACGACTCCGCAAAAGTAAGTGCAGCAGCAGCAGCAGCAGCGGCAGCAGCTGCAGCAGAGCTGCGGCGGAGTTGCTGCAGCAGAGCTGCAGCAGCTGCTGCTTAGCTCGCCTTCAGCGGGTGTGCCGACACGCCTCCCACTGTGTCCGCATATCTGCTGCTGCGTGCTGCTGCTACGTGTTGCTGCTGCGTGCTGCTGCTGCATGCTGCTGCTGCGTCTAGCTGCTGCCGTGTCTACCTGCGGCCGCTCCCTGCTGCTGCTGCGCCCCACTGCAGCTCCCCACAGCTGCCACTGCGTCCACCTTCCTCTCCCAAGAGCTGATCCTTCCAGCAGCTGCTGCTGCGCGCTGCTGCTGCGTGCTGCCGCTGCTAAAAGTTGCTGGTTCTAGTAGCTGCTGCTGCCGCTGCTGCTGCTGCTTCAGTGGGCACATCTTTCAAATGCATTTTTGCTGCAGACTGGCGCGTGGGAGACCCTCTTCGAGTTTATTTTTCTTATGTCGAGAATGGGGAGCTTCACTTGGAGCGGCCTCGGGGCCGCCAGAGGCCCCTAGGGGGCCCCCAGGAGGGGGGGCCCCCCGAGGCGGGCCCCCCGGCCAACAGGCCCGCCTTTGTTTGGTGCTCCGTCTTCCCCGCTGTACCCCTCGAAGTTGCACATTTGCTGCTGCAGGACATGCCGGCGGGGCCCCTGGCCCCTCACTTAAAAATGCTGGAGCAGCGGCAGCAGCTGCAGCAGCAGGAAGAGCATCAGCAGCGGCTGCAGCACATTCGGCGGCACCACGAAGAGCTCGCCAGGGACCGCGCCCTGCGCAAACAGCAGCAGCAGCAGCAGCAGCAGGAGCCGCAGGAGGAGGCTGCTGCGAAGGGGCCCCCAGGTCGGGGGCCCGGCGCGCGGGGCAAGACAGACCCCCAGCGGGGAGGGCCCAAGAAGGAGGCGCAGCAGCAGCAGCAGCAGCAGCTGCAGCAGCTGCTGCAGCGCATTCCCGTGAATCCCCTGTGGTGGGCCCGGGGAGACTCGCTGCAGAGAGAAGTGCTGCTTTGCCAAACCCTAGGCCCTTACTTCTATCGGCAGCTAATGCGGATTCGAGCACAAGAGGAAAATGCAGACTCTGTGGGATTTAAACGCCGGACTGTTGTGGATTCCCGAGGAGAGCCTTTTGAAGACCTGACTAGTCAGACAAACTCTGCTGTTGCTGCTGCTGCTGCTGTGCTGCTGCTGCTGTGCTGCTGCTGCTGCTGCTGCTGCTGCTGTTTGTGGGGTCTGCCCTGCTCCTGGGGAGCAGCAGCTGCTGCGCTGCGCCCCACGTTGCGCCCTTTGCAGCTTTCGCAGCAACGTGGCTCTGCTGCTGCTGTTGCTGCTGCTGCTGCTGCCCCTCTGCATGTAGCAGTTTCGAGCCGTTTTTCTCTTGTTGCTGCCCCGCGCGTTTGCTGCAGACTGGCTAGCCACCCTGGAACTCCGTCTTCAACTAAAACCCGTTTTTGTTCGAAAGTACACCAACTCCCTGCGCTGCATGCTGCAGCTGTTGGAGCCCCGCGACTACCCTGAGGTGAATTGCCGGGGCTTCTTCGCAGCAGCACTAAAGCATTCCTTTAGTTTTTTATTCCATTTCTTGGCTTTGGGCCCCAGAAAAAGTGGAAACAAATAAAGGAATTAAAGGCAAAGGGGCCCCGACGCTGGCTGTCTTTTGCTGCCAGCAGCGCAGCAGAGCTGCAGCAGCAGCAGCAGCAGCACGACGAAACCTGCAGGCCAGCGGGCTCAGGCGCAGGCAGCTGGGGCTGTCGAAAGTCATTTTTTGGCATTTGTTTTGAACTTTGTTGCAGGCTTTTGAGCGTTTTGAAGTGGAACAAGTTGTGCCGGAGGAAACAGTGAAAGAGCGAATTGCTGCAGCAGATGTTCCAGAAGAAGTCAAAGCTTCGCTGCGGAGCTTTCTGGTGCTGCGCCGGAAGATCTTGCGCGGCCTGGCGAAGCAAAGAGCTGCTGAGGAGGACTTGAATGGTCAGGAAGGATCTGCAGCAGCAGCAGCAGCAGCAGCACAAGGAGGTGAGCCGCTCGCAGCAGCAAAGTCGCCGCTGCTGCAGCTCATCCGGCTGCACAGCTTCCTCAGGCTGCAGCTGCGCCCGCAGCAGCGAGCGCCTTCGCTGGAAGAGTGGCAGCGGCAGCAGCAGCAGCGGGAACTTCAAAGACGAATGCAGAAGAAGTCCCATGTAGCTGTGGCTTCGCCAGCTGACGAAGATCTCATGGGGGTACGCCTGGACCCGCAGTTCAAGTTCGACTCCGCTAGCTAGCTAGCCGGCTAGCTAGCTAGCTAGGCTAGCCCAGCCAAGCAAAAAGTCTATTCGAAAGCTTAGCCACACACAGTGTTTGCTTGCTGCTGCTGCTGCTGCTGCTGTAGTGCACGTTTTCTCGTGCAGAAATGCAAGCCGTAATTGTGCCTTCTTGTTTGGTTTGGTGTCAGACTACGGAAGATCTGCCGCAAACACAGCTGGAAATGGGAGATCGAAGCGAATACGACAGAGTCGACAAACTCATAGATGAAGTGGAGCGGCAACTAATAGAAAGCTCGCCAGACGAAGAGGCTGAAGAGGAGGGAGCCTCTCCTTTGTTCAACAAAGCCTACCGCTCGGCTGCCGTTCGAAAGCCCCGCAGCTTCTACAACTACTTCGGCGAAGAAACAGTGCCTTTGCTTGAGACAGACCCAGACGACATCCTCTTGAGGCTTGCGGGATCCTCCAGTGCCTCCACAGAACATGAAGCCTTCCTGCCTCTTCTGTTTCAAGACCCAGGAACAGCCCCCCACGCAGCTTCGCCAATCCCGCCAAACCCTCCGTAATGTGTTCGTAATTATCTTTTCAAATTCTCTAATCATTCCCAAAAGCAAACCGGCTGCCCGCCAGCAGTCTCAGTGGCGCACCATGCTTTGCATATTTCGTTGCTGCTGAACTTGAACTAGGAGTTGCTGCGTGCAGTTCCTGGGCAAACAACTCTAAGTTTTTCACACAAGTGCCAGTCTGCTTGCATTGTTAGTGCACTTGAGGCAAACAACTTTGGCAAACAACTTTCGAGCACCTGTGGCTCCTGCCAGATTTTTTCAACCGAAGGATCTTTTGCTCTTTGACGGCTGACAGAGATCCGCCTAAAGGTGTCTTAGAAACTTTGATCTGCTGCAATGCAGAAAACCCCGACTCTTGCCACTCGCACTTCTAATGACACATATTAAGTCGAAACATGCATTTGATCGTGCTTTTAGGCAAAGCTCGCTGTCTTCTGCGAGCAGCAATAGTTGCAAGTTGCACTACTTGCATGCTTAAAAGCGATACCACATTTCAAAGGTCAGAGATGTTGAAAGACAGATTTGCCGGCAACTTGTCACGCACTGCGACTTTGTAATAGGAGCATTTTTATCGAGCTGGTACAACGTCGAGGGAAAAGTTCATTAACATTTTGCTGTTGTCTCTCCATATGCAGTAGTGCGACTTGACAATAATAACAGACTTCCGCACTGTTTCACAAGCAGCCGCGGCGCCATGCAGACACTATTTGTGAGCTTTCTCACAAATGCTTCAAAGCTCTGGCCCACTTCACTTGCAAATGTGCCTATACAACTCCACGATCTAGCCCTAGGTATTTGTTATAGAGTTCCGTGTAGACTCGTGCAAGAACACAAACGCAGCAACTCTTCTGCCTGCAATTCGACTCCTCTATGTGGCAACTCACGCACACTTTCAAAGTGTACTCTGGGGCTTTTCCCCAGAAGATCCCTGTTCCGTATCTTCAGCACACCTTGGGATTAATTGTCACTGTCCAACAGTGCATTTAAGAACTACCAACCCCAGAGGCATATCCTCCCTCACGGGTATTTTCCATCAGAACCCCACACCCCTCCTGCGTGTCAGCATTTGCCACTAAACGGGTCTTCTTGATCCCGTTCCAAAGATCTCCACCTACTCAGCTGCCTACATACGCATCTTCTGCGTGCGTGTAAACTATACTCGGGCAAGAATTCTCCACCAGTTGCCTGGGAGAACTGACCGGAGGCATTATCAATAAGGAGGCTAGAATGCTAACAGACAAAAGAACATGGCCAAGGGTTTTAACGATGAAGAAGCAGGGAAACACTTCAGCGTTCTGCCCATAAAAAAGCCCTGCGCGCGTAGAAAGAACCTGTTATGCCTGGGTGCTGAGAAACGGCAAAGTTCCCCTCCACTAGAGGGAGTCCCCTTTGCTTACGTATTCCCATCATTCACATACTGCCATGTCTTTGTTCGTGTAGGATATTCTCTCGCTGCGGTAATGCTGCATCTGATTGTCAAACCGAGCTGATATACATTTCCAGCTAAGTCACTCACGGACACGCCACAAACAGCTGGACGATACGACGAGGAACACCCGTCAGCGGAGCCGCCAGCAGTTTATTCCGCGGGGATTGATCCGGAATCAAAAAAATAATTGTTCTGCAAAAAATTCGTTTCAATGCGTAAGATGACCATGCGTTGCCCCAAGGAGGTCTTCGATGTAATCGCTCAGCATGGGGTCTTGTCGACGGGTCTTATCCTTCCCCGTGACCCGCAGATACAATTTGAGCCTTCGTTGAACACCTCTGTGGAAGAACAACTTCTTCATGTATATTCCACTTCATACTATGTTCCTCCCAACGGTGCGGTCCTTGATATTTCCCAAGGATCATGAAGATCTGCGGCAGCTGCAGTTCGACTAATGTTTCTCGTGCTCTGATCAGCACTTCACGAACACTGCTGAACACTCACGAGGCTCTGGGGCAGGCCAGAAAAAACTGTGGAAACTGATATTGCCCCTACATCTTGGCCACGAATGACGCTGTGCTCTGCGGATGTAAGTAAGAGCCCAGAACTATCTGGTCTGAACTCATCCAATTCCCATGTGTATCAAGCAAACACTTGTCACGGAACCACCACTCGGTGTGCTCCCTCGGGCAGTGCATATGCACGGGCCGGAAACTTCACCCCCAAACTCTGTGCCGCCTGCCCACACTGTATTTAGCATAATACAAACTTGAAACATTTGCGTAATTCCATTTCGAAATGTTAATTACACGATCACTTGACACCCGCACATTCCTACGCTCAATGCGTGAGTACGTGCGGTCTCAAGTTCCCCATTTCTCACTTCCCCTGACTCTTGAGAGCCGTTGACAGCTTCCGTAATCCCCAAAAGCGCATCCATGCAACGCTGGCGGAGCGTTCCCCGAGGTTTTCCTCCGCGGTTCCTCCCGTGCTCGTGCCGGAAATCCTTCGGGTCAATTTGACAATATTCTGGCAAGCCCCACCGTCCACAAAGTCTCCGTTTGGCGGTATCCTCCAAACAACATAGACGATCTTTCTGTTCATTTCCATCATACATGACCCTCTCTCCCGTGTACACAATAGCCAGCCCCCTCCGGAGCATTTCCTCACTTGCATCCACCAAACCACTGATATTGTCCAGTCGTATTTCATGCAGACACTGTAAAATTGTGGACTGCAGGCCCTTTACCTTCTTCTCAGATAGCCTCTTAACAGCCTCCACTACACCTTCGACCCCAGTCGTGGCCAGAGAACCCTCCACAAGCCCCTTCCCGCGCATTCTAGAAAGCAATGCGGCAAAAAACTCCTTATATTTGTGTTCCTTATCTACCAGACGGTCAGATACCGCGGAAACGAAGATTCGCCCAATTAGTCGCTTGTAGCGATCTCTCCCCAAGTTCTTCACAAGCACAACGCGCCCCAATACTAACTCTGCGAGGGCTCGCGTGGCCGCTACTCCAAGTGGCTGTCCACCAATATCTAAGTCAAAACTGCCATAATCTACTGTCTGTGTGTAATCGCAGCGACCTGTATAGCGATGCCTGACTCCACCAACACGTACTTCGGGTGCATCGATACCATAAACTTGCGTAAGAATGGAGCGGGTATCCATCGACATTTTTTCCTCACTCTTCTCTTCACTCGACCAAGAACTCAGCTCCACTTCTGGGTAAAAAGGACAATCCATAATCCATCTTGTGGATCCGCTCATCGCCGCTTTGACTGTCGACCTCCTTTGCCTTTCTGCAGGATCAACATGTATTCTGACAGCCTCGTCCGAAAGAACCGGAACCAAACGAACAGTATCGCCGTCAACAACCCGGACGACTAAGGCCGCGAAAATGAGTCCCTGACTCATTTGATCCCCACGTTTCCTCGACCCCCCCTCAGGGGCCAGTGCATGGTTAAGTAGCTGCGCGATCAGCAACGCTGGAAAGTCACTGCGCTCTCCACTGAAACGGCGACGGCGACGGTTAGCTACAGGCAATTTTTCAAACAAGTCGAAGGGAAGACTCCACACTCCTCGGCTCTGCGTCTCGGCTCCCTCTTCGACAGCCAGCATATGTTGCTCCGACTGGACTCGGTTTTCTTTGGAGGACTTGCATAGGGTCTCTGCACCCACCCACGCAAGCCCGCGAAACAACATGACATGTGCCACGTCCGTAACGGCCATTGTAGGAGGACAAACGGAGCTGTCGAAAATTGTTCCGAAAAAGAATGTCAAGATGTCCTCCACTCCCTTTGCACCTCGCCGTTTCATGATCAGCCGCGATATTGCTTCCACGCGGCCCCATTCGCCTTCAGATTCGGGCAAATTCTCCAATGGTCCATGAAGTGCACGTTCCCTCGCCACGGCCCTGCTCGCCAGAAGTCTGTACAGCTTCGCCACTTTGCAATTCCCCTCGACTTGAGAGTTACAAACGGCAGGCAACAGCATCCTGCCGTGCCAGCCTCCATCGCCGTCTACACTGTCTATTTGCAGCAGCACCACCCTGCCCAGTACTAGGTCTGAGAGCGAAGCAGCAGATGCAGTACCCATTGGTTCCGCTTGCAAGTCCATGTGTTGGCTTCTGTAAACCCTCAATAAGGAGCACGAGCTAGGGTCCGCCAAATGCGCCTCATTAAAATCAACACGCGGGGCTTCTATGCCTGTCAGCTGAAAGAGCTGCTGCTTCAGGTTGGCATTACCAACAGCGCATTTGATACAGCACTGCGGCGGCTCCTCCATGTTAACATAGACTATCGATGGGACCCTCAACGCAGCTGTCACTGGCGGCACTTTAGCGGCTTCATCCTCGTCCATTAGCGCTGAAAAGTCTCCAGCAGCGCTTATTGGCATGCAGCGGACGGTTCTGCCGTCGACGATCTCACTGACCAGCGCCGCCTGATAGCATATTCGCCTCTTCTCTAGCACTCCTGCAACAGTCCTGCCTTCTGATTGCCCCTCATTGCCCTCCTGTCCATTTGTTTGTGAGTTTAGAAGCACTGCCAGGTTCAACGCGGGTAATTCCAAGCGTTCCCCCTCATCTTCTCCAGTCACAGCCACCATTGTACCGTTCCTATATTCGTGGCCTCTATCGTTAGCTGAAGTGGCTCTGAGTTCGTCGAACTGGTGAAGCCCGTAACATTAAATTTTACGGGACTCAAATCCTATTGGCTTCAACGTGTTACTCCCTCAGACAGTGTGCTCCTGCGGGGCAGCGTGAGACCCCACAAAGGTGAGCTTACGGCTTCGCCAGCAGCCCAGCACACTCTGGCCCCTTGTCTTCGTGCATCCATTGACCACGCTGACCATTGGTCACCTTGCGGAAACTCCCGCCTGCGTTGCTTTAATTACCACGAGAAGAAGCCATTAAAAAGCTACTTTAAATTGGTTTCGCTCAATTCACTTCACTGGAACAGCTGTGAACCCAACGCTTCTGCGTGGTGGGAAACCGATGCTTTTGCGTCTCTGGCTCGCGGACGTCGACTTGTCTCGGCGCAGCGCGCCTTGGCGAACGCGGCGCTCGCGCAACAAATCGCGTGAAATCTGGGTTTCAATTTCTGAAAATACCAATTAGGAAAACTCAATTGGCAATGTAAGTGTTTGGGGGCGTTTCGCCGCTTCCCCGGAACCTGCGAGCTCTCAGTTGCAGCTTTAGTGGCCGTATCACGGTGCCTTGCTGGTCGTGAAGTCAACATCTGGGATACCCATGTGGCCTATGGGTCAGTTTCTAAGAGCTCCTATTAGAGTAGTGCGTAGCACACCGCCTCTCGGGCAGGCAACTTCGGCTCAACGGAAAGCCAGCTGCCGACAGGGGCCTCACGCCGTAGTCGGTGCCACACAAAAGCCCATTAAGGTATGAGAGTATTCGCATATTTCTTGAAATATCAATTCGGGAGATGAGGCAGCGCGCCGGAAGGAGCAACAAAAACGGGTAGTCCACATATCATCGGGAAGACAAGCTGTAGATGTGCTGTACAGTTGGGAATGCGCTTCGGTGTACTTGTTGTGCATTATCGTTCAAAACCCCGAACAGCTCTGCGTACTTGAGTAGCGTTTACGGCGTTTACAAACAAGAGCCCCTTAAACTTGAACAGTGTGCCCTTAGACCCAAAAGATGGTCTATTCACCCCTAACAGTGACCAGCTGCATGCGCACTACGCTTAGGCTGCAGCCCAGCTTTTTCGCAACAAGTTGCACGGCGTCTGCCACAGTCAAAGGACCATCATTTCCATCACCTGTGGCATTTGGCGCTGCCGCCGTCTCGGCTAGAACACACTTACGGGCCTGCGCCATCATCAGAAACTCTTGCGTCAGAAAGCCCTGATCCTGCAGACAGTGCTGCAGCAGCTGCGAAACATTTGAAGGCATCGCAGCCTTGGCCTCTGGAGTGGCGGCCTCATTTGCACTTTTGGCGGCGGGTTCCGCAGCGGCTGCGTGCTCCTTCTCAGGAAGAGAAGCTGGAATGGAATCCGCAGAAAGATACTTCGCCTGAGTTGCAACAGCCTGCATCGCCAGAAGCTTTGCAAACTTGAACAGGCGATCCCGCAAAGTCTCATTTTGCGCTGCTGCTGGGACACCCTCCACTGCCCAGCAAAGTTCAACAACTGCAGCAGCCCGGCCCACGCCGGGCGCCACTTCCCCGTGGACATAGGCATTGACACAGGAATTCAAGTTTCCCTGGAAGTGCGTTGCAGCAGTCACATCAACTTTCTCTCCGAACTTCGCCGCCAGCTCCATCAAGAGTTCGCCAACGGAGCCTCCGGGGCCCCCGCTGCCGCCGCAGACGGAAGAAGACAGGCTTTCTGAGGCCTCTGAACTCCGCAGCTGCTCGAGATCCGGAGTGTCTGCGCTATGCGCTGACAAATGTGCAAAGTGCTCGGCCAGAGCCTGAGAAAAAGCCACGAATTGGGGGGTCCTTTGAACGAAATCCGTTTCGCAGTTAAGCGCAACTGCAGTCCAGCTGTTTTCTTGCACAGAACCGAATACAGAAACCAACCCCTCGCAAGCCTTTCGGTGGGCTGTCTTCGCCGCCTGCGCGATGCCGCTCTTGCGTAGATACGCAACAGCCGCCTCCTCGTCCTGCAGCAAGAGCCAGAAGCAATGCATGCACAAGCACATAAGCAAAGTCCAGGGTCAAAGAAGGACTTGTGATTCACGTTCAAGCTGCAGCGAAGCGAGGCAAGCGCCAACAGGCAATGCAGGGAATGCCGGGCAGTGGTGCTTACCCAATTGCTAGCCTGCAGCGCCTGCTTGCAAAGTCCTATGCTGTTCGCTGTCCTCTCCCTCAGTTTCTTCACAAGTGCCATGGCGTTTGGTGGCCCCTTTTTGGGGTCTGTTTGAACTTCATTGGCCTCTGCAGCCCTCAAGACAGTCGCCATGCGGGAGGCCTGCAGCTTGCCGTACTCACACTGCCGGGCTCGGGCCAGAATGCCTGTTTGCCTGAAGCCCATTCCATATTCCTTGTGTTGCTGAGGCAAGACATCTTTGAGCGAAGACGGAACACAGCAGCAAATGCAAGGCGCTGGAATTCGCCGCGTTGTCTGACGCAGTGCTCGCAGCGGCGCAGCCGCTGCGAGCACCTGTGGCGACAGCTGTGTCGTTATCATTTGTTATTTTTGAAAAATATTAGATTAATGATTGAAATGCCAGCCACATGGAACAATGTATGCGGGAGCCGGGGCCGACAGTAGAGACGCCTGTGGGGCCTCGCAACGCGTAACTCCCTTTGAGTGCAACTTTGCCTGCATTGTTTGTGTAAAGTATGCAGAATATGTCCTTCTGCGAGTCAATAAAAGTGGAACTGCATCCGCGGCGTTCCAGGGAAGCCTCCAGCGACCTACACTGAATGACTCAGCATCCGCCACCTAGAGATGACGGTGAACTGCGGGTTGGCCTGGCCACCATCAGTTTGTCTTTTCATTAGGAGGGCCTCAGTGCAATTCATCACTGTTTCAAACTGCAGCCGCTGCGGAGAACTACAGCTATCCTACCCTAGAGCACTCTCGGACCTTCAGGCGGCACCGCGACTGCTGCTGCTCGTTACGTGCAAAGTGCCAACTATGCTGCTCGCTTCTGCCCTGTAACAAACTGCCGACACTCTAGCGTGGAAACCAAGGTACTTGTCCTTCGGCGTGCACCGTGAAACGAAGAAGCGTTAAATAAGGCAGCGTTTTCCCCAGCGCCGTCTGCTGAGGCTCTCTCGAGGCCGCCCAGCTGACTGGAGGGCTCACAAGACTGAGTTCAGTCTTGCATGCAACCCTGGAAACTGAGGCGCGTGGCCCGCTTACTGGTCACCGCCGGCGTTGAGGATGTAAGTGACCCCGCAGCGGCCGCAGTAGTTGCGGTTTTCGTGCTGCGCCATGAAAACGCCACTCCCGCAGGTCTTTGAGGGGCACTCCTTGCGCAGTCGGGTCACTTTGTTGTTGTCGTCAACTTTGTAGAACTTCAGCACAGCAAGCTTCACCTTCTTGTTCTTGTGCTTTTGCTTCTTGGGCTTCGTGTAGGTCTTTCTCTTGCGCTTCTTGCCAGCCCCGAGAAGCTCTAGGCTTTGAAACAGAGTTGCCTCCTGTTCACAACTCATACACAAACAGCGGATATAGGCTGACCGCTAACTCCACATATAATTCATTATGAAATGTCACAATAAACCACTGGAATGCAAGCCATAGTGCACAACGGCGAATATAGCTGTTCTGCTAAATTCATGGCAAACCCATCATGACGTGAAATGAACGCATGCGCATTCCGTTCCAGAATGAGAAAAACTACGGGGAGAAAAAACTGGTTGGTTTCAGCAAAGTCCTTTTTCAGACAAACTAGCGAAATGAAAGACTCCTCATTGTCAGATGTCCCTATCTAGAACGTCATCAACAAAAGGTAATGCCGAAACCGGTGAAAGGTAATGGAACTTTAAAACCTACATGAAGCCCAAACATGACTAACGCACAGCCACTTCTCTCGACCAAATAAAGCCACAAGATGTCCACTGGAGACTGCAAATGCTCGCAGGTTCCGGCAGTTGTCCTTATCTCAGATAAGCTAGCGAAATGAAAGACTCCTCATTGTCAGATGTCCCTATCTGATATGTCATCAGAAGGAAACGCCGGAACAGCAACTGCTTTTAGAGCGTGGGCTATCAAGCAAACATAAACTACATGGAACTATCCATATATAGCAACCACTATCATAACAAAAAAGGAATGCTGCGTAAATGGCAACAACTCTCATGCATAACCGCCGTCGTTACTGTATTGTACAGAAAACGACACACCTCTTCAACACCAGCCTCCTCCAAAGTACAGGCGTCATCTACGGCTGAAACGCCGAAGAAAAGACGCTGCAATGACGCAGCAACACCTGCGGGACAAACAGAAGGCATTCTCAACCACACAAAATTTCCATTCGCATTTGTTCATGTACACCCGCAAATGTAGACCAGCGATCGACATTTCCAAGAAATGCCTCGACTAGCGCCCGTTCAGCGCCAGCACCAGACAAAAGTCTCATGCCAGCAACACCATCACTGCCCGCATAAGGAGCACTAAAGGCAACAAATGCCGGCAGACAGATAAAAGATGCTGCGGGGCTTCGTCGGTCCTGCGCCCGTAGGCAGGAAGCCTATGTACGCGCTCTAATACTCCGAGAGGGCAAATTTGGAAGCAATAACCCGCCTAAAGGAGGCGACAGTTTGAATGGCCTCCGCACTTTGTTGTGAGGCACAGCCGTTGCCCTCACCCACATGATAGCTGCAGGAGTGCAATCTAGGTCAGTGGTGAGCTTCCGCTGCCCCTAAAGTCCCCCGCAATGCTGGAAACAATGAAACGGGTTGAAAATATGCGAAAATTTCGCGAAAGATCAGCAGCGACGTACCTAATCGCGCCTCCAGGTGCTGCTTGAGCTCGAGCACCGTCGAGGTGGCGGACACCTCGACAGGCAAGGATTCCCCCGCATATGAACGCACGAAAATCTGCATTATGACGTACCACGGGGAAGCACAAATGTCAGAGCCCTTGCGTCGCCATTCTTGAGGTGAACTTCCATTAGCTGCAGGCTGCAGTGTGCGGGGCTCTGTGCTGCAGGACCCCGCAGGCGGTGGCCCCCAAAAGCCAGCCTATCGCCTGCTTGCATGCACGTAGGTAGGTCTTGTCTTCTCATTTGTAGCTGCAGCCAGCTGAAATTAATTGCCTCTTAGCACATTTTGTGTTTTCCTTCGTAGTGAATGCGGTATCCAGGGACTTCATCGACGTCGCTAGTGAAGAGGTGCACTGAGTGTGCAGATTTTGGCCCCAAACCAAAAGCCTTACTGAAAGGCTACTACTAACCGAGCACGCATTTTGTGAGTCACTCTTCTCAATGGCTTAATTGCATTACATCATAGTGAGAAAAAGCAGGGTTAGGTTGTTCACATGCCTTGGTTTCCCTAGAAAAGAGGCCTCACAGTCGTATCGGGGTCTCGTTTTTGGGTTTCCTTTTGGCGTCTCATTTCAGAGTTTCCTTTCGGGTTCTCGTTTTAGAAATTCCTTTTAGAGTACTCTTTCAAAGTCTCTTCGTTGGGTCTTCTCGGGTTTCTCTTCCGGGTTCCACTCTGCCGTTCCGTGGGTTAGGATCCCACCAAAACCAAAGTTGAACACAATTCGCCGCTAGAAAAGGTTGCTGTACTTCTTTCAAAATACCAGCAGCTTTTCCAGTGCACGCATTTTCTGCCGCAGCTTTCTTAGGCCAGCAGGAACCCTTTTCCCCGCAGGAACATAGGGGCTCTATTTACTGTTCTTAGTTTAGCTTCCACGAGAGCGAGTATAGCAGGTGGCTTTCGAAGAACAAGCGAATCACTGGGGTACGGGTGTGAGACAGCTATTTCAGCGCCTTTAAACTCCATTACAGGAAACTATTCCTTCAGCGAAAAGAAGAAAGGGGGATGGCACATGCTTCTCAGAGCCTTCAGAAAGAACTAGCAACTAGTAGCTTTCCAGTGGTCGATCTCCTTTCCGAAAATCGTGGTGATATACGTAAGCAGGTCAAGACATGGCTACTTCTTGTCCTGCGGAGTGCCTTCACACTAAGTTACATCTTGAAGGGCGGTTACGAGGGTGGTCAGGTAGCAGTAGCCCTGGTTGCCTTCATCTATTATTGTCTTTGCCCTAGGGAAGACTGAAACTTCATGCCTGAAGTTCGAATCATGAAGCGCTTCACACCATTGATGGTCTTCGCTTTCTGTATTTCAGCCTCACAAGACCAGCATCCATAACAACTCAAACATGGCTTCCTGGGGTATCCATAAGGTACTACTGCAACTAGGTAAGCTTTTGATCGCTGCGAGGCTAAGGCCAAGTTCGTTCTGCTTTATATGCAGGGCTTGGAGAATAACAGGCTCTTCTGAACGATTGAAAACGCTTTTTTGGGGATTAAAAAAGGTGCTGCCCGGCGGGGCAATACTGTCGAGGCAAAATCTTACGAAGCTGGCGCTTACGGGGTTGCCATACTTGCTTGAAACTAGCACTTCCTCAGAAATGCTGAAGGTCTTCTTTGCACGCAGGGATGGTGACTGCAGCTGCCAAGGCAATACATCTTAGTTGGCGAGGCATCCGAGTAGTCAATATTTGCGCATGACGGCACCCACAATGTATAAAAGGTTAAGCACGCCTAGAAACAATGCTTAGGAAGCAGTGGGGTGCTGAAGCATCCAGTTTCATTCGCGGAAACTTGAACGCGTTCCCCCTGCGACACCTTAGGTAGATTTAAACCCTACATGCTGTTACCTTGTTCCTTCATTGATGCGATTAAGACGGTAATTGTATTTGTGTACGACGTGAAATGAAGAAGTAACACATCATTAAAAGAGGAATCAGAGTAAATCATTCCTGACCTAGGCTGTAATTCTCTGGGATTTCGCTCAAGCGCCTTTTACTCTTCCGTGTTACCTCTGCCGCGCTATGCCCGGCCACCTTGGGCCGTTGACTATAACCTGACCACCGCACTCATACGTCAGCATCCCACTGGCTCTAGCTGTGCAAAATGTGTAGCGGATCTCGGCCGGGGTGCAAAGAAAGCTCAGACAGACTAATCGCAAAGGCTACACAGACAGGGCTCAGAGAACGGCTAGATACTACAAGCTGCACAGCGAGGGTAAGGGCTACGGGCTGGCACTGATTTTGCAGCCAGAAACTCCTCTGTGCACATCGGGGGATCAGGTTTTGTGGAAAGACCGTAGGTCTACTTTGGTCCTCTGCAGAATTTCCCGCTCCTCAGTTAATCCCCTTACGTATATGTACGGAGTCGGTGGGATCCTACTCAGTGTAGGTTACCCGGCAAAAGGAATCTGCGTAAGGTAAAGTGTGGCTTCGGCTCAATGAAAGGTGTAACAACCTCACAAAGCCCTAAAGCTGACTCTCAATGGCACTCTCGGCACATTCGAGCTAAACTTTCAGTTTACAGTCAGAGACCATATACATTCACATTTGAAGTCCGAAATAAGGGACGATCTTAAAGGCACCTCAAGAAACAATTTTCGTACACAGGTGACCAGTGCTGCTGTTGCCTTTAGCTGCTGCTAGGCACGATTCCCACGTTCTGGAGTCCGGTGAGAGAGCCCTTGTACCCGTAGGGTGCCACACTTTTGGTCATTCTCTCCTCAAAAGGCCTAAAAGGTCTCTAGGGCTATATTTATAGCAAGAGGGACCTGACCATTACTGTGGCTGGTACTGCACGAGCCTCGGTTGGGCGCCTGGCCAGATTTCGTTTTCTTACCTAGTCGGCATATCACCACCATAATTCCAATGAGTGTCTTAACACCTCAGAACGGTAACATGTTTGATCTGTGGGCAAAAAGAACTCCACACTAACCACCCCACGGCGCTGTGTTACAAGAAGAGCCACGGGCAGCCCCGACCTAGGCCTGGCACTATACCTCAGCACGCATGGAGGCATTGACGGCTTTGGCTTTTTTGCAAGCACAGCATGAAAGTACCTTAAGTAGTATTTTAGTTTGTACGGAGAGCTGCTGTGCGTTGGAGGTTCACCCCGTGAAGTGCCCAGGCCTACGCCTACCCCCGTATTCTTGCGTTGGGTTGAGGGCGGTCCTGTGTGTGGCTTTGGGCTAGCTGTCCAGTTTGCTGATGCATCAAGTAAAGATCATTTAATGACAGTTGGCTTTTCTGCAAGCGGATACGCTGCGGGGTTTGATGGTGAGGAGCCACTTCGGGTGCTTGTGTTGTCGTTGTAGTTCGGTTTGCTGTATGTACCTTTGCTGGCTCCGCGGCCCTGCAGTCTGTCCATTCGAGGAATCTTAAGTGAAATTCAAATTCAAATCTGGTACACCAACACACAGCTAAGATGCCCCACCACGTGCTGGCTATGGGGACGGTGTTGGCGGCCCTGGGGGCCAAGGCAGCTGGGTCCGCTGTGGACCCGGCAACCTTCATTACCACAGGGGCTGCGCCCCTAGGCAAAGGGATGGGCTCTGCGCTGCTTTCTGTGAAGGCTGGAAAGGCAGCAGCAGCGGCTGCTGCCCCAGCGGCGAGCTCCTTCCTTGCTCACGGCGGGGGAGACGCAGCAACACAAGCAGCAGCAGCAGGAACCTCTGCACTAGTAGCCAAAGCACCTTCGGCGGGGGCTTTGACTGGGTCTGCGGCTACTGCATCGAAAGGAGCGGCGACACTTCTGGCCAAGGGCAACGCAGGCGGCGCCGCTGCTAAGGCAGCCGCGGGCCCCGCAGGAGTGCAAACAGCAATGTTGAAGACCTCACAGAAGGTCTGTCTGGCCAAGAAGAAAGCAGCTGTGGCGAAGGTCAAGCCCGGGGGGGCTTCGGGCTCCAGTTCTGCGGCCAAGGGCAGCAAGGCGACGGCGAAGGCGCACGGGAAGTCGTCGGCGGGCGGCAAAGCAGCAAAGGGAGGCGAAAAGAGCGCGGGATCCAAAGGGGGAGAAGCAGCGCATGCAAAGCATGCAGAAGGCAAAGGAAGCGGCGACGGCGGCCACAAAGGACATGAGTCCGGGCATTCACACAGCAGCAGCAGCGGGCACCATCACCGCCACCACCAGTCGCACCACACAGAAGGTGCGCGCGGAGGTGGAGGCGGGGGAAACAGTGGCTTTCCCTCCACCAATGACCATTCATATTCTGGGGATTACGGCAATGGGGAAAGTGGGTACTACGGAGAAGAAGAAGTGATGCCAGGCCCTCTGGGGCCTTCTTCCAAGGCTGGGTTTCTGCAAGTCCATCAGGGACCTGCTGACGCCGGCTCTGCAGCTACGGCCGCCTCGTTCACGGGTACTTCCCACACAGCCACTACAGCAACTACAGCAACCCACACCGGGACAGCAGCAGCAGCAGCAGCAGCAGCAGACCACGCCGCCGACGTTGCCACAGCTGTTCCGCCCGGAGATATGGGAGCTTCTGTCGTGGACCCGTCAGCGGCAGGCGGGAATTTAACTGGCGGCGACATGGGGCTCTCCGCCGACCCCGGGGCGGAAGCTGCAGCAGTTGAGGAGGTGGCGACGGGCCCGTCCAAAGGGTCTGCTATTCTAAAGGGGCTGATGCAAGGGGCCCTGGGTATGGAAGGCTCTGAAGAACAGGGCCTGCTGCAGAGCGTGTCGCAGCAAGCGGGCTACAACATCTTTGGGAGCGTGCTGGACAACTCGCCCGTGCTGGGTGGCGCCGCCGCCATCATGGGCGCAGCAGCCATGGACCCCACGGCCGCGGGCGCTGACTACGGGATGGGAGATGTTGACACGGAACTCGTAGAAGAACAGACTATGGCGGTGGCTGCGTTCCTCCCGACGCTCTTCGGCCGGCTCTCAGGCCTTGGGAATCCTCCCAAAGGCCCAAGCACAGCCAAAGCTGACAGCCGGCTGCGGAGGAGCGACTCTGCAGTGTCCACTGTGTGCTCGAGCGACGGCGCTCTCTCAGATGGAAGCCCCAACTCATATCCTGAGCATTTATCAGCGCGGCGAGTCATCAGATCCCGTATGGACCTCCGGAAGATCAGCTATGCAGCCTTTCTCTGCTGACGGGCGCGTACATGGAAGTGCACGCACACTTGTGGGCAATACACACCGTCGACAGCACGCCTTCAAGTGTAACATATGTTAGCTGGCGGCACAGCTTAGGAGCCGGGACTGTCCAGTGCCTAGGCTAAATCAGTTTGTAGAAGGGCCGCCAGCCGTATACTGTTTTCACAAATTGCTTACTTGCTGCGGGGAGCAAAGACACAATAGCGACATGTTAATTGTCTAGAACAATGGGACACCGTAGCCCGTTAAACAAATTTGCGAGGCCCTGCGTTGCCGGCGAGGCCTCCAGAAGGAAACTGTCCGTTTCCTCTCTTCCGCCTAGTTTGCCTGTAAAGGCCCCCACGCAATTTGTGGAGAGCCGCAAACTCACCAGTGTTGCACTGTGTTCAGCTAGGTGCTCCGTTATGCACACTTGACTACAGCGCTGCTGCTGTGGCCGGCTCAGGTGTCGTCATTGGGTGCTGTTTGGGAGTTTCGTGACGCATTAATGGCTGAATAAAGGGCGCTGCCCATAGAAGAAACTACGGCGATAAGGGCCGTGGCTACCGTAGGAAGCGTAGCGGCAGATGTGCTGCTGAACAATACCGTTCTCTTTCCGATGTGGCCTGAGGCTTGGGGACATGGCGGAGGCCTTTCTGCCTACGTATGTTCCCCAAGGGCTCCCCACTAACTCCGAAACTTTTTGAAGGCCATCTATTTCAAGTTCCAAAAAACGCGCTCCATCTGCGGTTCCTCAGTGCGCCTAGCGGCTAACGGAGGCACAAGTCGCGATACAAGTGCAGACAAAAAAGCAAAATTGTTGCCATGCAACAAGCTTTTAAATTGACGTTGCTACTGAGGCCGGGCAAGATGCACACAATGGGTTTCACCAACACCTCAACACTATAAAAATTTGGGTGAAGTCACGCATCTTTGAGGCTGCGCTGCGCGCAGCAACAACCCCGCGCACCACTCCTTGCCTTCTTCGGCTCTTGAAAATTGGAGCCCCGGGGCTACATTGCTGAGGCACAGATATGACAGGCTGTCTGGGGGTAAGGCGGCCTGCCCAATGCAGCATGCATAAAGCGCGGCAGAAGAGCAAGAAACATAATAGGCGCTTTAAAGCAGATACAGAAGGCCCAGAATCCAAACAGAGAGTACAACCGGCTGCAAACAGCCCGCCAGCACAACCCCGAAAGAGCCCTTGACGGATGCTCCGACAGAAGCAAATAAGGAGCCTTCCTCCTTCGTTGCCTATGTAGTGGAAGAAGGCCCCAACATTGTAGCATCCACCTAGCAATGTTTGTAGAGAGGAGCTGGAAAGTAGATAGCATCCCACTAAGCTGCGGTTCGAGTTGACGCCTTCATTTCTTGGCGCCAAAAAGGCCTCCCCCAGCAGCCGGCTGCTGTGTGCTGCCAAAGAGACCCCCGCCAGTCTGGGCACCCTTGTTTGCCCCAAAGAGGCCTCCAGTCCCCTGATTGGCAGTAGAGGCCGCGAAAAACCCTCCTGCATTCTGCGTCCCTGTAGAGGACCCAAAAAGGCCACTGCCTTGTGTGCTTGTGGATGTCCCCAGGAGGCCCCCAGCATTTCCTTGCTGACTGTTAGTGGAGGCTCCGAATAAACCCCCTCCTGAAGTAGTTGTCTGCTGTGTTGTGCTGCCAAAGAGGCCCCCTGTCGTGCCCGCAGCGGGAGTCGCCGAAGAGGTTCCAAAAAGACCCCCACCTCCTGCATTTTGCTGCCCTGTGGATGTGCCACCGAAAAGGCCCCCACCTTGCGCATTCTGCTGCCCTGTGGATGCCCCGAAAAGGCCCCCTGTGGAAGGTTGTTGCTGCTGCTGCTGAATGTTGCCAAACAGACCTCCACCTCCGCCCTGCGTGCCTGTGGAGGCCCCGAAAAGACCCCCTCCCCCAGCAGCAGTGTTTGTTGTGGACGGCGCCCCTGGCGCTGCCGAGCCAAAGAGGCCTCCTCCCCCTGTGCTGGAGGCCCCAAAGAGGCCCCCGCCTGGTGCTGTGGTTCCTGCTGCGGTCTGACCCCCCGTACCAGCCGTATTGTTCGAGGCACCAAAGAGGCCCCCTCCACTTGATGTCCCAAAGAGGCCTCCGGTGCTAGGGGTGCCCTGTTGCTGTTGCTGACCCGTATTTTGTGTGCCGAAAAGCCCTCCCCCGCCTGCCGAGGCACCCCCAAAAAGACTCGTAGCGCCTCCCTGTGGGGCCCCCGCAGATCCAAGGAGGCCACCTCCAGCGCTCGTGCTTGGCTGCTGGCTGCTTCCGAAAAGAGAACCACTACTTCCAAGTAGTCGACCTCCGCCTACACTTTGAGGTGCTTTGTCTCCTATTGCACTGGCACCACCCAACAAGGAGCCTGGGGCCGTCCCACCTGAAAACCCAACACAAAACACTGTAGCCGCTTTTCACATGATGAACGCGCCGGCAGTACTAGTAGCAGTAAGAAAACGCAGGACCTGTAGCAAAGACCCTCCACAGCTGAAGTTATTTTACCCTGACTGCGCTGCATGTCTTCTGTCTTCTCATCTTCGCTAGCTGGCAACAGCTTTATGCCTGCTTGCTCGAGGGCTTCTTGCGCCTCCTGCACTGCCTCAATCAGTACCAATGCCTGCATCCAGGCAACAGGGACCACAGGAGCACAGCAGGAACATGAAAGATCTTTCAGGCGCACGTAAGAACCCCGGAACTGAACAACGGTCTGGACGGCACACAATGTTACTGGGGCCAAGGGCATGAGCAAATCGGGAAGCCCAGAACAGCACAGTGCCCTATGTACCCTCTTCGATGCATTTAGTAAGAGGTCTCGCTGGGCCGCGACGATTTCGGCTATCAAGACGCCATCTGCTCTTCTGGGAGAGGCGCCCCGTCCAGAGGCCAGTGAGGCCTCTTGTTGACCATTCCCGTCAACGAGAGGCCCCCCATCGCCATCGCCAGGCTCTCCCTCTTGGGCACACCGCAGCTCCTGCAGCTGAGCTTCAAGAAGAGAAAGTCGTTCTCGTGCCGCCCCAACATACTGCAAGAGCTGCTGGATGCAGGGTGTGGACAGAGCGCAGGGTATCTGCGGAAATGCAGACAAACATGGCTTCAAGCCCTGATCCTCAAATCCTGAAAACTGAACTGCGCAGTTTCATCGCAACTCCCTGGGTAATTTGTCCACACATGCATGCGCTGATGAGGCCACCAAAAGTCCTTGAACAGCGGTGATGCCAGGTTCCTAGTTGGGTACTAGCTAGCTAGGCAGTAACTACCTATGCGAGGTTGCTAGGTATACTAAACGGCCATTTGGCTGATTAGCAGCGGCTCCGGAGTCGCACCTGGAGCGGCAGTGCACAAGGCGCGTCAGCCGACTGCGCCCCCATTCCAGCGGCTGCGACTGCGAGGTTCTGCATGAGTTGCTGGTACAACTGTTCAACTTGCAAGCAGAAACTCTGCAAAATACAAAATACAAGAACGCGCGAGAGAAGGTGCACCGAAGGAGTCTATTTAAAAGAAACTCTTCGGACGTTCCCCTTGTATATCAGCAGCAACGACTACATAGCACACGCCAGCTCTGGAAAGTCCATATAAGCTCAAGGAGCTCCTCCTCAGGCTTTACAGCAGTCTTTCACAGGCCCCAGGGGACCCTTAAGAAGCCCGCATGGCCTCCAGCTGCCCAAACAACAAATTAAATAAGCTCTTCAGGCTTACCTTGTCCCTCTCTAGAAGAGGCTGCACTGCAGTTGTCTGCCGTTTCGTCACTGAAATGCGATGGCCTGCGGCTGCCACTCTCGCCGCCTCCGCCGCCAGGCCTCCCTCGAGTGACCCGAATGACCTGAAAGTAAAATGAAAACTGAAAAAGGACTCAATTTCCTTTACACTGGCGCATGCGGGCTGATGGCACTCTGGGTGTGTGCGGGACACCCGCCCAGCAAAGCGCAGCTGAGAAAGAAAGCCTCACTTTTTCAAAGCAAGAGTTTGAGCTTGCAAGGATTCTAGTTGTCTCTCCTGCTCCCTGAGCTGTACCTCCACCTCTCGGGCCCCCTGGGGCAGCTGCTGCAGCACTCTCCCCAAACTCTCTAGAGTGGGCTGTCTCGGCAGCAAAGCAGCGGCACGCCAATCTACATTAGCAAAGGCAGCACTGCTGATGTTGACTCCCTTTGAGCTGCCGGCACTGCTGCCGGTGACGCTGCTGCTGCTTCCCAAAAGGCCACCTGCGCCGGCGTTGGTGGTGCTGCTGCTGCCAAAGAGACCCGTACCCGTGTTGCTGCTGCCGAATAGCCCCCCCGTATTGTTGCTGCTGCTGCCGCCAAAAAGTCCACCGCCTGTGGTACTGCTGCTGCCAAAGAGACCCCCGGTTGCGGGCGCTGCTGCTGCTGGCTTAGCTGCACCAAAGAGACCTCCAGTTGCCCCAGCAGGCGCTGCTGCACCTCCAGCAGCAAAGAGGCTCCCCCCACCCACCGCACCTAGGTTTGACCCAGCAGTGCTGCTGGAGGCTCCCGCAGCAGGAGCAAGGCCTCCAAAGAGGCCTCCTCCTCCTGTGCCAGTGGCTGTGTTGGTGGTGCCGCCGCCAAAGAGGCCCCCACCAGAGACTCCTGTACCTGCAGGCTTTCCAAATAAGCCTCCGCCAGAAGTCTTGTTACCAGCGGTTGCTGCAGTTCCAAAGAGGCCCCCTCCCGTGGTACTGGGGTTGGTCACGGAAGCGCCCCCAAACAAGCCCAGTCCCCCCGTTGAAGGGGCTCCTGTAGAGGCGTTTGTTGCTGTTGAGTTTGCTGGTGCCGTTCCTGTCGCTTGGCCCCCACTGCCGAAGAGGCCTGTAGTCCCGCCCGTCGCTGCAGTGGTCTGGCTAGTGGAGCCGAACAAGCTCCCGCCTGTGTTTGTGGCTAAGGCAGTGGAGCCGAACATTTCTTGTCTCAGTCTTTTCTACGATGCTCAAGAATTGAATCTGAAACTAGTAACTTCTTTCCGATATCCAACACCGAAAAAAGACTCGCCACTGAAGAAGCGCCTGCCTTCGGCCCCAGAAGCAACTTTAAGAAGAGCAGTTGGGCCTCACGAGAACATGCGTGGAACTGGGAAGAGGCCTGCTACAAATATGGCTTGAATAGAGGAGCTGAAGGTGCCAAAGAAGCCCTCATGAAAGTTGGGGTCCTCCACTCTAGAGGGCCCCAACAAGAAACAGCAAAGACCGTGGCGGTTCCATGAGGCCCTTGTGTCTCCTTCAAACCAGAGCCACGTTGCTTAACTTGACAGTTTAAGAGACAAATACAAATATTGCAGCTCCTGTGCTGTAGCAATCTCTGTCTGAAACTTCCAGTCACAAAGATAGATCCACCAAACCACCATTGCACACGATCTCTAGTGGGGGGCCCCAGCCCGCACCTACTTTGCGCAGCGTTTCTGGATGTCGATACTTTCCTGTAGGAGCGTATATCTGCTCAGTTACTCTTAAACGACAGGTCTGTTGATCTAAAATGAAACAGTATTTGGTGATGGAGCTCGTCAGCATGTGACAAAGGGCAACCACCTCCAACCAGGCGTTATTGCACATTGGAATGGCGTAGGTCCTGCGGTACCTATGGTGGATTGCTTGCTTTTAAAAGTTTTGTGAATTCTTTTCGTTCTTCTAGCGGAATACTGCAAGAGCGTTTGGTTCCCGTCAATTACGATTTACTGCAGGCGGCGTACCTGCTTCCTAGTGGAGCGCTGGAAGGCTTGCGATTCAGTATCCAATGCAGTGCCTGTACGGCACTGATTAAGAAAACAAATCTTTGGGACCTATTTTATCCACAATATGGCCTGGACACCAGTACATAATGCAATATGTCCAGTAGAGTCAAGTGCGGCGGTGGCCTGTGGTGGGCGTAGACTAACCACAAAGCTTTGGACCAATAATAACTGTAGTGTGACATGAGGATGCCGAGAAGACACCAAAGTAAACTGGCAAGGTATTGTGGAGTATGTTGCCCTGTGAGAGGGCTAGACAGTGTTCGCGAAGCCGTGCTGCGAGGGTAAGTTTACACAGTAAGCTCAAACTTTACAGCTCAAGAGACACTAACAGTGGCTCGAAAGGGAAATGCTCTGTAGGTTAATATGAGGTGGGCAAACTTTTAGAGAAACTGTACCGCAGGATGGCACTGCATTTTTCCTAATCAGAATAAGAGTGGTGACTCACCGGCACGTGCCTTCACAAGAAAATTGAGCTGAGCGGAGTCTTCTTTCGCCTGCTCTGATATATTAAGTACTGTTTTCTTCCGAATATTTTTATTGTACATGTATCTTCATGGCTGGAGGCTCTTGTTTGCACATGGTTCCCTCCCCTCTGCCCCTTTTCTATCGTGTTTGAGCCGATTCTCCCAGCTAGTGGATGCTTCTATACAGTTAAGCGCTGTTACTGGTGCCCATTTATCTCCTGTATGATATGTCTGGTTTTCAGAACGTTTATTTCCTTTTTGCCTCCCTGTGGCGCCAAAGGTTGCCTGTGGTTCCCAAGCTCGTTTCCCCACCTTTCTCCTAACGTTTTCCAGAAGTGGCTCTTATTTCGATAGCCTGTTATCCGCGTTTTGGCAGGTACGGCACAGCCACGTATACTGCCACATTGCCCGGTGATAGTGTTCACAGGCCCGCGTATCCTACGAGCACTGCCGGGCTGGGCATGCTATGCCTCTCCCTTCAGAATAAGTACTTTTCCCTCTTTCTGCACTTGCGTGTGCCGTTCCTCACGACCCCTTGCAAATAGCTCCTCACAATCGCTTCAACGCATTGACGCATATCCTGCATGGCACTTCTATTCAGCCGTTTGCCAGGGTGTTCGTGGCCGCAATTGCCCACCATCGTTTTCCACACAAATCATGCCACCTGCCATGGAAGATACGTCACCAGCCTGCATCCAGTCAGAGCAAGAAAAGTGTTCTCATGTTTACTAAGCTCAAGCAAAAATATCAGCTACTTGGGGGATAATAGCTCCCCGTGAGCATATGTCACAAAGGTCCGATACGTACAGGATTGCTCTTCCACTTGTTTTCCGTTGTGGATGCCATGCCAGCCCCCTGATATTAGCTGTGAGCTAGGCTGCGCATTGCCCTTTTAACTACATTGGGGCCGTCCATATTATCAGGATCAATGCAGTAGAGTGAAGCCAGTAGTTAAGGGCCGCTGCTGCCGAGTGCTCACGGACGCCAAACGCACAGCAGTTGAACCGGATCCTCGTGCTGCAGTGTGCTGTAGGCGACTGTCCAACGAAGAAAGACTGAGCACATCCCAGTTCCACAAGCTGGAAACGGTGACAAGAAGTCAAAAACGGAACCATTCGTGGCTCTGCGAAGGACTCTCCACGTTACGGAAAAACAGGGACAACTGTGAAACCACCGAGATAACAATGAATTCAACTGACTTAAGAGCTCTTGTCCCTAAACTGGCATTGGCAGAGCAGGATGCTCTTGAAGGGTAAACGGAGCCCGCCTTCTTCGCAAACAAGGTAAAAACAAAGAAAGCGCTCAGTTCATCAGGAGAATCTCAACCCGTAGCAAGGTGTTGCTGCCTAGCCGTCAAATGCATCATAGTGACCGTCTACATCTAAATACAATGTTGAAAAGTGTCAAACCTAGGGAAGCATTGAACGCCTGCGCGGCTGAATTGAAGTGGCTTCCCTCTGCATTGCAGCACTGTGCACACCATCACCCGAGACACTTGTAGGCGGGCCACATGGCGGGCCACATGGCCATTAAACCTCTTCCAGGCTCATCTTTTGCTACGGAAGCACACACTAGCAGAGTCGCTTCATTGGATGCTACCAGCCTGGGCATTTCCCTACGCACTGTATGGCCCATCAATTTGCCCGGTATGGTCTCCATGTGCAGCCAAGGCTCAAGCTTCTGCCTTTGCAGCTCAAACTGACTGCTCAGTCCGTGAAAAATGGTAGTCTCTTGCCTTTCTCTTTCAGTGAATTTTGCACCTCAACTTCCTAGTGTAATCACCCCGCACTGCGGCCCGTAGCTGCAGAGCACAATTTCACCCACAGTTGTAGTTGTGCAGAAGAACACACGCAACTCTTATTAAATTCATGTACTAGGAAGTGCCGCTTAATCAGCCTCTGTGACTTGATTGCGTATAGAGCTACCCTTAAAGATAAGCACAACAGGAATGCCACACTCTGCTTCGCGAGCAGCAATTAAAAATTCCGGATCTCTGTCCATATAATTTTCCCCTGCAAAAACTAATTTGACACGTAGTGCCTGCTTCATTGCAGAATTCGAATAAACGGTGCAGCTTCCTCGCAGAATCTCCCAAGAAGTGCCCGAGGTCAACTACTTCAACACGGGCCTCCGTGCAAAGGCGTAAACGTCCACACTCCGCAGATTGAAACTTTGATATCTTCTTAAACCATCCCATGTATACATTGATAATAGCTCCATAATTCCAGCGACGTCTCACGTTCATATTCAACGCAGCATAAGACAAATCTAGGAATCTAGGAGGAGCAGAACAGCACATGCTTTCCCCTTGAGTATCCCTCCTACGACCGTCGGAACTATAACTTTACTGTCTCTGGTCGGAACTGAACTCTAACTTTACTGTCTCTGGTTTCGGTTTAGACTCATCTAAACACAAATTTAGACTCACCAGAATTATGAAATTACAGCCTGTTAGCTTCTACTGCAAATAGGGCTACTGTAGACGGAAGAGGCAAATGTCTGTCTGTTCGGGGCTGCAGTTCGGGCCTGCAGTAGTCGCCCCATCGTGGTGTTCAGCTCCGCCTTCATTGTTTTGCTTTTCAAATTTCCACGAGTAAAACAAGCTGGCTTTTTGGCTACGGAATCGGGCCGCAGAGATGGTCCATCGGGGGGGCCCTCAGTCTGTCCGACTGTTCGAGTGGGGTTGCTGTACAAACACACTCAACCCCCCGTGCCCTTGCGTAGACTGAAAGCCTAACAGTGTCCACTAGGGACAACCTTAAGTTGTCACAGACCGTATCCGTTGCTACCAGGGACGGTTCTGCCTTGGCTGTTGCCTCTGTCTTGAATACGAATAGGAGAAGACATTGTGATCACCACTGCCCCCTGGATCGACTGCCGTCACTTGCGGCAGACCCAAAGACAGTTGCAGCATCAACAGCATCCTCATCAAAACCGGAGTCAACAGCGACAGCAACAACAGCAGCGGCAGCAACAGCAACTGGCACAGCAAGAAAAGCAACAACAGTGGAAACGACTGTAGCAGCAATTGTGTCTGCAAAATGAACTCTTCTGACACCGAAGACGCGCACGAGATAAGCTCCAGGGAGGAAGAGGCAGAATCAGGGCCTACTTCCAGGAGCGGGGGAGGCGCCAAAAGGGCGAAAAAGACAATTGAAGAGGTATGAAAGACGTGTCCGTATAAGCTGAATAATCGAGATGGTGAATCAAATGGGACTTACACGTCGGTTTGCTTCTATTTATCTTCTCTAGCTACACATGGGGAACAACACAACGATAAGCACAAACTGTAGCTTTAGGATGGCGATCCATACGCATGTATGCCTGCATTTTCGTTTTGTTCGTTCGCTTTTGACCCCGTAGTTTTGTCTTTGAGGTACACTTATGCGTGCGCTACGTGAACTATTTTACATGCTCTCACTAAATAGTGAGCGCAAAATGCTTGTTGAGAAAGGAAGGTTAGGCGGTGGTCAAGAATCCCGCCCCTCACTCTACTTCGGTATCTGCGGTACACCTCATTCTTCGTTCCAAACGCCTTCAAAGCCATTTTTGTTTCCTTTCATAATGGTTCAGAGGTACCAGAAGAAGTCGCAACTAGAGCACATTCTATTGCGCCCGGACTCGTACATCGGCAGTACGGAGATAAGTTCCCAACAGCTATGGGTGATGCCTGAAGGGGAGCCGCGAATGCAGCAACGAGTCATATCGTTTGCTCCGGGGCTCTACAAAATAGTTGACGAGATATTAGTTAATGCAGCAGATGTGAAGGCGAGAGAAACAGAGGGCGGCGCGGCGCCAAGGGCGAAAATGACGGCTATCAAAGTCAACGTGAACCAGGCCGAGGGAACTATCCGTGTATGGAACGACGGAGACGGTGCGTCTTCCCCTCTGTTTCCTCCCCTGTAAAATATTTGCGTTGTTTATTTTGTTCTGCATGATTCAACATGGCTTTCTGGCTCGAAGAAGTAGAGCTAAGCATTCATCCAAAAACCTGCTTGCCTCGTTGGTTGTGCCTGCCGTTTGCTTCCCGTCGTTTCCTATAGTGGACGCTCTGCATCTCCAATGGCGCCCCCAAAAAGCCTCTGGCGCAGAAGACGTGTGGTGCGTTTAGGTATTCCCGTCGCGATTCACAAAGAACACAAGGTGTACGTTGCGGAGCTGATCTTCGGTCAGTTGCTCACTAGTGACAACTACGACGACACAGAGGCCAGAGTGACGGGAGGCCGTAATGGCTTTGGCGCCAAGTTGACGAATATATTTTCTACATATTTTGAAGTCGAATGCGCAGACAGCAAGAGAAACAAGTGAGCCGATATCGCTTGATTCTTTTCTGTCGTCGCTATGTTTTCACCACCAGTGTCCTGCCTTATGCACTTTGTCCCCCCATCCCGCGTTTGCTTGGTTGTATTTTTTCCTGCATATCTCTGTGCCTTTTCGCCTCTGTCTGCCCTTGCCTTTGGCTTCATAGACCTAGTGGTTTGGCAGTTCCAGGTTTTCGCTCTTAACTTTTCCCTGGCTATAGTGACGGAAGTGTAATTATGTGCCTCTTCCCTCGTTGTCCATGACACAGCATCATCTTAGTCAGTATTTTCTCCATCTTTTCGCTATGCTTCGATTTGGTGCCATCGAGCTCAGCTGTTTGTTTGCTGCTCTCTTCGTTCGGTCAATCCCTCTGCTTCTCCACTTGTTTCTGCCGTCTCTTTGTCGCATTATCCATGCTTGATATCGCATGTAGCTCTTGCCGGCTGCATCTGGCCCTCAGATTGTTGTGTTTCGGGGTTCCCCTATTCTCAGAAAGATTAAGGTTGTGTGGACCGACAATATGAGCAAACAAGATCCTCCGGTCATTTCGCCATTTAATGGGACGGGCGACTACGTGGCCGTTAAATTCAAACCTGACCTTCGCCGTTTTGGGATAACGACGTAAGAAGGATGCTCTTTGTTGCATGCCGAGGTTTCATTTCCCAACACCTGCAAAACTGCTTCCCGAGTGCACACGCAAGTGGTTGTCGAGTCGTCCGTCTGTTGTATCTTCGTCGCAGGCTTGATGACGATTTGATCTCTTTGCTACGAAAAAGGTGCTACGATCTGGCTGGCACTGCAGGAACTGCTGTTTACTGGAATGGCATGCGTTTACCAGTACGCAACTTCGTAGAATACGTAGACCTGTACCTTGGGGAAAGCCCATCAAGAAAGAGAGGGAGCAAAAGCAAAGGTGGAGGACGAAAGAAGAGAAAAAAGAAAGGCAGTGACGGTGAAAGTAGCGACTCCACGGGAGAAGGGACAGAGAATGACACAGAGACTGCCCAGGATGGAGACAAGGAGAACGAAAGGCCGCCTGAAAGGCAGACAATTAAAATTCACGAAAAAATGCATAGATGGGAAGTCGTTATTAGCCAGACGGGTCGGTCGCGTGTAAACACGTTTATTAGAGATGTTCAAGCACACGCAGCCTGAAGGACTAGGCAGAAACGGAAAAAAGCTGAATGGGCAGCACAGTAGTAACTGATCACATGTGTGCTGTGGACACTGAGACTGAAAGACATGCGTTTCCAGTGTTCCTGATGCTGTGGCTCACTTCGCTATATTGTACGCAGACGGCAGCGCGTTTTCTCAGGTGTCATTTGTCAACAGTATTTGTACGCCTAAGGGGGGCCACCATGTAAATCACGTCATAGAGCCGCTCTTGGCGGCCTTAGTTAAGAAGGCGAACGCCAAAAATAAAGGAGGGATGGAGATCAAGGCCGCGCACGTGAGGTCGGTATCACGCCGTGGCGCCGGGGACTATGATAGAACAACGTGATGTCTTTCAGCTTGCTAATCAAATGATAGCAGGATGCCACTAGGCATTAACGCGTAAGACCGTGTGAATATAGATAATGTGTTGAAACGGTACATAGCTAGCCCGTCAGATTTTCGTGACTCAGGCAGCACCTCTGGGTATTTGTCAAATGTCTTATTGAGAACCCGGCATTCGACTCGCAAACAAAGGAGACGCTAACCACGACTGTTTCTCGCTTTGGGAGCAAGTGCAATTTGTCAGAGCGGACAATAAACGCTGTCGCTAAATCTCCTATCTTAGAAGGGGTTCTCTTGTGGGCACAGACAAAGGCACAGGTACAGCTCACCTACGCGACGAGACCCCATGCGGTTTTATTCCTTTGCGGGTTTCAGTGCTAGTCAACAGTGCGTACAGAATCGACGACACTCGTTGGAGTATGCTTGAGCTGTATGCTTGGCTATCTAGACAGATGCATGAATATCTTGATTAGGTTGAACTGAGGCGTCAGATGTCAGTGGGAAAGACGAAAGGCAGAGAACGTCTCACGGGCATTTCCAAACTTGAGGACGCTAACGAGGCGGGTGGGCGCTAACTGTGTGTGGCTTCGTGCGTTGCATCCCCTACGCAAGAAAATTTTTTCGTGACCGCTCACAGTTAGCTTCGCAGGGCTTTGAGCACCGTTGGCGCATTGGCCTGTGCAAGAAGTTGCGCACGTGTTGCAGTATAGCCTTGGCGCAGCCACTGGTGTGTCCCGTGGCCATTTAGAATGCTTCACTTGCATCAACAGCCCAGGGGTACCGACTTACGTGCTTCTTTGATGTCGTGCACAGCGCAGCCGAGCCAGTCAGTGACGCTGCATCATGCTAGACGGCCGCAGTGCCAATTGGTGACGCAGGGGGCCGTTATGCCCAGGAGTGCACTTTGATCCTGACAGAGGGTGACAGCGCCAAAACGTCTTGTCTTGCGGGCCTTTCTGTCGTTGGCAGGGATAAATATGGCGTGTTTCCGCTTCGGGTAAGTTGCACGACCGCAGAGCCCTTGAGGTATTATATCTGTCGCCTTGGCATTGCATTAAGATTTGCACTTTGAGGGGAGAATCCGCACTAAATGATTCATATGATCAAATTTCCACTGTGAGTACTATGTATGCTGGTATATTTAACCTGCATTACACTGCAGTCTCTAGAGTCCCTTTGTACTTTGTTTGCGGAAAGGCGAACGCAGAACGGTTTGGCCTGGTGAGTTCCTTCAGGGGAAGCTGCTAAATGTGCGCGAAGCATCATTCAAGCAGCTAAAGGAGAATCGAGAAATACAGAACATCCTCAGAATTCTTGGACTGCAGATTAACGATAAGTTGCAGGACGCGCGGGGCTTGCGTTACGGATCCCTCATGATCATGACGGACCAGGTAAGTCTTGCACTGTGCTTTGAATTGGATGCAGAGCTTTATGTCTTTGCGAGGTTTGATTCAGACAAATTATTCGTGTAAGTTTTGCCTAACTGAGCGATAGCGGGGAGCCAGCGGGGTCTAAGGCGTGCATTTGCTTCGCCTGCGCAGTGTCCCTACAGGACTATGATGGGTCGCACATAAAGGGGCTTCTCATCAACATGCTCCACCACTACTGGCCCCAGCTGTTGCAGTGCAACCATTTTCTCACCGAGTTTGTCACACCCATTGTCAAGGTGAAACCGTAGTACAGATCCTGACAGCGGCACTTGGGCAAAATACACGCAAGCATCACATTTTTGTTCATCCATGGGGTAATCTAGGAACTTGTTCTGACTGCTCCCAATGCAGGTATCGAAGGGGTCGGTCGAAAAGGCATTTTTTACCCTCGTTGAATATGACATGTGGAGGAAACAGGCGGGAAACCTCACCGGTTGGAAGATAAAGTACTACAAAGTCTGTCACGTCTGACAAAGGCGCAGATGGTCGAAAGAATGTGCACAGACTAGGCATGGTACAATACGACTAGTCCAGTCAGTATCTGCGTAAGCTGGGCATTCAATCGTGTTGAGTGGCTGCAGGGGCTGGGTACTTCCACCGACAGAGAGTTTAAGGACTACTTTCAAGCACTGGATAAGCATCGAATCAGATTCCGATGGACAGGCAAGACATTGCACACAGGCTTCTGTTTGAGATTTTTTGTGCTCAGTGCCTTTCTCATGTCAAAGCTATCTCATGCTCCCCAAAGTCGCAAGGGGGCTGTCTGTATGGTCAATAACCAGTGCTGATTCAACACTTCTCCATGTGCGTGGCTCATTCTGTATTTTCCCTTCGGTTTGCAGGCACCGGAGATGGAGAGTTGATCGATATGGCCTTCAGCAAGAAACGTGCAGAAGATAGAAAGCGTTGGCTGCAGGGTTATCGTGAGGGCACCTTTGTTGACCATTCAGTGAGGGAATTGACGTTCTCCGACTTCGTAAACAAGGAACTTGTTCAATTCTCCAGATACGACAATGAGCGTTCCATCCCTCAACTTGTGGATGGCTGGAAAGTCGGGCAGCGCAAAGTGCTGTTTGCAGTTTTCAAGAAAAATACGAAGGCTGAATTGAAGGTCGCCCAGTTGTCAGGCTACGTAGCCGAACAGAGTGCTTACCACCACGGAGAACAGTCCCTGCAACAAACTATCATAACCATGGCGCAGCGGTTTGTGGGCAGCAACAACCTGAATTTCCTTGAGCCTGTTGGACAATTCGGTTCGAGGAAAGAAGGAGGGAAAGATGCGTCTGCACCGCGCTACATCTTCACCAAACTCGCGCCGTACACTCGTCTAGTCTTCCCTGAGGCAGACGACCCACTGCTGGAGTACCTTTATGAAGAGGGTCAAAAGATTGAGCCCAAGTATTATGTTCCTGTCATTCCAACTGTGCTTGTCAATGGGAGCGAAGGCATCGGAACAGGGTGGTCTTCCTTCATCCCCAACTATAACCCAAAAGATATTATCTCTAACTTGAAAAGGTCAGCATTCCTCACCACACCGCAACATGCCACGTGGAAAAAACGTCAAAACACATATGCTCACCTTCCACAAATTTTTGTGAGGCTGGACGCTGTGCCTTTGAAAGGGTCGTAGATCCATGCGGTAAGCGCATTTTCTTCTGCTGCTTGTTCATGAAGATTCATCGCGGGAGAGGAGATGGTTCGAATGAAGCCATGGTACAGGGGGTTTAAGGGCATAATTGAAGAAAACGCGACCAAAACTGCATTCGAGACCATTGGCATTATTGAGAAGAAAGGGGAAGATATCATAGAGATTAGCGAATTACCCATCAAGCGCTGGACGCAGGTACGCTCCGGTAGATATTAACTTTACACTCACCAGAAGTTAAAGAAAAAAGCATTTACACGTCATCCTAAAAGAAGGGTCTGCTGATTCCTAAGCTTTACTACAGCAAGGCTCATTATTGCAGTTGGACTGCAGGTGCTTTTCGGATTCGACTGCAGGATTACAAAGAATGGATCGAAGAGCAGCTGCCAGCACCCGACAAGAAGGATCCTTGGATTTTCGACTACAGGGACAGCAGCAGTCATGAAGACATTAAGTTTGTTGTTAAGCTTTCGGCAGGTGAAAAGAAGGGCCTGTCGCAGGCTTTGCGCAACAGCTCAGTTTCGTTCTCACCAGTCATACGTAGCAAATTAGCACAATTTGAAGGACCGTCTGAGGTGCTAGCTTTTGATTGGTTATGCCTTTAGATGTTTCGCTATCGTTTCAGAGCGCCTTGAGGGGGCCGATCATGAGGGCCTTGTGAAAATGTTTCGTCTCAAATCTTCCTTAAGTACCCAAAACTATCACCTTTTCAATGCTGAGGGGAAGGTTCAAAAATACGCTGATGAACTTGAAATCATGAAGGCCTTTGCTGCCATTCGCTTGGCATTCTATGAGGTAAGTCATCCGCACCCTTTCTTTCCTCCAAAGAACCACAATCATCATATCTTTGACGGATGGACATCTTCCCATACTTAGCATTAGGCAGAATGGATCCTAGCGTCAGTTGCCACTACGCAGTACTTCAGCCCCGGCGCAACTAAGCAGGAAACGTAGCAACTTACATATATAGGCCTCTGCAATAGAAAAAGGCTGTGATGTTCTTATGATTGCATTGCGCGGCGCCGCAGAAGCGGAAAGCTTATCTCATCGCCGTGTCGGAGAAGGAAAGATCTATTATGCACAACAGAGTTCGCTTCATCAGTTCAGTCCTTTGCGGAGAATTGGTTGTGAACAACAAGCGCCGTCAAACTTTAATAGAGGAGCTATTCGCTAAGGCAAGCAGTTCTACAGGAACTGTAGCTCTTTCGTTGTTCTCGATTTTCTCACGCTCACCGCGCAGTAGCAGACATCATGCGGCCGAAATATCGAGCGTATAGGATTGTTTTAGCCATAGGGTTGTTTTAGATCCAGGCTCACGATTTAACGCCCGTGCCTGGAACAGGCACTGTCCGGTTTGTTTTAAGGGGTATGACCCCATGAGGGAACTGGAGAAGAAATGTGCATGTCTCATTGAGAGCATCCTCAAACGTGAGACCCCCCAAGAGCATGGCTTGTCCGTGAGTTGTATATGCGATTCGTTTGCACTCTGCAGTTGCTTTTGGGCACTAGCACTCTAATGGAGTCTAGTTCTTGTCATGCCTATTTATCTGGGGAAAAAACACGTCGGGTGTACATATATCATTGTACACTGTGCATGTGCTCAGGAAAAAGAAAGTGCCGATGAAGAGGTGCCGACTGCATGCGGTTGTATAGGCTCGGACTTTGACTACCTCGTTGGGATGCCTCTGTGGAGTCTAACGACCGAGAAAGTAATCATGACTCGTGCGACAATTACTCTCGTTGTGTTCAGTCATAAATACACCAGCGAAGCTTTGTGCCTGTTTTCTTCTGTCTGTCATGTACCTGAGGAGGACTATCTGTAGATGCGCATAAACAGTAAATAAAGTACCTCGGTATGTAGCAGGAGGCCCGTGATTAAATCAGCAGCAAGAGGCAGTTCGCGGCTCAGGCCTTGCAGTTCTCAAGCTTGGCCGAATATGGGGAAAAGCACCCTGAGGGAGGAAGAACGCCTGTAGTCTCCCGCCTTAGCTTTGTCCTGCGCAGCAGCTGCATCGTTCATGACCAAGCCACCAAAAGCACAAGCACCTGAATTTCCTCTTTTCGTCCTCCGTATCTGTGGATGCAGGTTGAAGATTTGAAGCGGCAGCTGCGCGACAAAGAAGTTGAGCTTGAGAATCTTCGGCAGACAGACATCCGCACCTTGTGGTTGAAGGACTTAGACGCCCTTTTAGAAGCGATTGAGAAGCAGGTGATGCGTGGGGGACAACTATTCGTTCCAGCACAGCAGCATTCCCTGGGGAGATGCCCTGCATGTTCAAAGTGAGGCCGGCCTGAGCGCTTACGTTCGCGTCCGTGCCTTTGTGACCTACGTGTCTATAGGAAGTTGCTGATCAAAAGCAGAGAGAAGCGGACCTTGCCTTCCACAAGCATTTGGAGAACAAGAAAGGCCTGAAGGGTCTCACAGCTTTTAAGGGAAAGCCGAAGGCAGTGAAAGGAGGTGCACCCAAAGCAGCACCCAAAGTGGGGAGCGCCAAGTCGACATCCAAAGCCCGTAAAAAGGTGCCAGTTCACCTCAGCTTTGCTCGCCAGCTCCATCCTGAATACTTTGCAGGCTTTTGACATCAGGACTTAATTTGGCTGCCACGTGGGACAAAGGAATCTGGTCGCACCGCTGTTATGTTGATGCAAATATGCAGGCAAAGCCAAGCTCTGACGAGTGTGTGGGCTCCTCAGATGATTCAGATGAGTCTTCAGATGAAGTGAGCCTTCCAGACGATTCTTCTGAAGAGGATCGGCCTTCCAGGAAGCAGGCGAGACCTCAGCAGGCTCCGACAACGAACGAAGTGAAGCCACAGGTGTCTTCAAGGCCTACTGCTGCGTTACCGACAGCTTCAGATGGACACGGCTTCGCATCGTTCTTGCAGTCACATGAAACTGCAAAGGCGACAACGGGGAAGGAAGAAAACACCCCACAGGCGCCAGCCGTTCGACCTCCACTTCAGTCGCTGTCGCTTCTCGACCGACTTAGACTGGGAGGAGGGAATTCTTTCTCTTCAGCCGCTCCCATTAGAACTAAACAACTAACCCTGGACGAGATATTTGCACCTACGGGCAGCAGCGCGGCCAAACCCTCAAATTCTCCAAAGGCTGCTCAGCTCGTGCCCACCAGCGCGGCACACACCATGTGAGCAATCTTCGTTCAGCTGGGAAGAATTTGTGCATGTGCAATAGCCATCCACTACCACTGAAGCCGAATTTCGCATAATTGGGTCGCTAATGATCGCGTCTGTATGCAAGAAGTAGGTTGCCTCAGAGTCTCATTGCGTGTTCTGTCTCGCATGCACTCAGAAACGGACCTTCGGCGCCGACTCCTGATGCAGCTGCTCTACCTGAATCTGCAGACCCCACTACGGATCATTCTGTGACCAAAACGCCGCCGAAACCCAAGAGACGCAGGGTGCTGGCGGACTCCGATGATTCGGATTCCTGTGTAAAGTCCGGAAGAAAAGCGAAGTCGTCAACTCCTATGAAGTCCGCGCAGTCAACACCGCAAAAGCCCAAGCCTCGAGAAACTCCAAAAAAGCGGCAATTCAGGAATGATGATGCTATATGCCCTGCCACAGACGACGGTAAGAGAAGTACATCGTTGCCAGCAGACTGCTTCTCAAAGCCATGGTCGAATACCTGGCTGGGCTCCATTTTCGTATGTTTTTTATAGATGCAGTATGTCTTCGTTGTAAGTTTTTCACGTGGTTTACAGCTGTGGGGAAAGACCGTGCATCTTTTGCTATTTTTTCTCCAGATTTGGGCGTGGAAGTATCCCCGATCGCGTCTAACAGGCCTCGTCGCGCGGCGGCGCAAGCGCCGAAGAAGTACACCGTAGACTCATCGGATTTAAGCGGAGACAGCGATGCTTCTGAAGAAGCTTCGGAAGCAGAAAGTGTTTCGGACAGCGATGAGTAGATCCGCGGAAGAGTGGGACGAGTTTCGCCATTGTGCCTACGGACAGGATTTCCCCCGTTCAAAGTGCAGCAAAACACGATCGCGTTTGCAGAGGTACTAGATTGCTAGATCTGACTCATTTTACATGGTCTTGATTCAACATGTAGCGCTTGCCCTTGCCTGTTGCCACTGGACGTTAATTTATTCACTTCTGGAACCAAGGAGCTGTCCTGCAACGCGCAGTCAGTGGCTTTTGAACGATTGAAGCCAACAGCTTCATCAGTTGAATGCCTGTACGAAGGCACCTGTACAGGGAGCATCCGCGACGAAGAAACGCCTACCCGCACTGCAACTGAAGTGGCGAGCGGCTACCAGGAAAATACCCCCGCATATTAGCCTGATCCCAACGTGCACCCAAGGTACCGTTCACGATTACGCCAAAATACCTGAACGTTCTCGTCACAGGCAGAAGATGAAAAGCTTATACGAATACTTCTAAACATAGCATTTCCTCCTTGGGCCAGAAACAGTGGGATGCTCCAGGCTGCGGGTGAATACCTCTCCATATGAAGCATAAATCTCGGAACCCTTCAGCACCTTCGCAGTAGTTCGTAGTAAGACGCGCCTGAAAATTGGCAATGAACGTGTTTGCCTGCGTGAATTGGTTCCAAGCGCACTGTAACGCCGGGACGCCTGCGGTCGGCGGGGGCTGCAAACGCACCTTTCTTGTTTGAACTTGACAAATTCGGCGTTCAAGGCGCATTTGTTACCGTTGTCATTGACATACCTTGCGAATACCTAACGCACACCGCGCAGCCTTGCGTTCTTATGATGCTATCTACGCCGCTTGCTACTTCTTTTTGCAGATCGGGCGTGCGGGTCATTAATTACGACAATGATGGGCATGGGAGATACGCAAAACACGCCTGCAGAACTTGCCTTTGGATGCATCGTAGCATCTATGTGGCAGTTAATATGTCCAGTACCCATAACATATTGTCTGTCTTCCAACCGCAGCAGTTGCCTGCATAATGCACCATCTGCACTCGCCGAAGACTACTTCCGTTAGGCTGAATCTCTTTACTTTCTAATGTGTATCAGTCCGACACCGCTGCCGACTAATGGACAGAAACAAGGGCCCCGAATATCAGCTTTAATTCCCGAGCTAATCCTCCTGTAGCGGAGGCCCACATTAGGCTCTTCCTGTCTCCGAGGTACTCGCAAATCCATGTCCCCGGTGCGATATCTAAGGCAATCGAAGGCAGGGATGTAATGGCCTTAAAAGAACACGAAAGAAAAACCCATTCTTTGGAGCAACGTGCATCGGAGCTACAACTGTCACCAGAATGCACCATAGTGGGTATTTCCTGTCACTGAAGCAACAGCACACTGTTGGTCAATAACTGTCATCAACCGCCTTGTTTCCCCTCACCCTCTCCAGCAAAGAGTCCTAAGCCTGCGCCGGGGATTCGTGAAGCATTAATAACGAGGGCACCTTCTGGTAGAAAAGACCCGTTGGCACTGTTTGACTTTTGTGGAAACTTATCAAGCTGGCTCGATTTCATTTGAAGCGTTGTCAACTTCACGATGAGCAGTCGATTGAGGGCGCTCAACAAGCAGCAGACCAGGAGTATCGTCAAGTGAGAACGTTGGAACTACAGAAGTTTCAGTTTCATGTCTTCCCAACAAGTAACCCAGCTTTTCTGATCATGCAAAAAATTGCGAACTGAGGAACGGGATCATCGCCTCTCATCGTTAACAAAGTACTAGCTCATGAGAACGCAGTTTCGTCTCTACTGATCGGCAACATAAAAGCGACAGATCGTTATTGCCAAAAGAACAGCCTCTTTGAAATACAATTTATGGCGCCTTCGCGTGCTTCCTGCTGAGGAGGTCCACAACGGGCCGTCATCGTGCTGGTTGTGTAGAGCGGGGCTTCACACTGATACCACACACTCCTCAGCATCCAAGCGTCATATTATGTATTATGGGCAGGTTTACAGCTCGAAATTTTGCCTTAGCGTCAGGCTGTACTCGTATAGAGGTGCACAAAACCAAAGAATTCGGTGCATTCCTTCGACAAGCAGTAACCGCCCCTCGGACAAACTTCAGTTGGCTATCGTGGTTGTTTGGGGTTTGGATAAATTGTTCCCATGAAAGATAGCCCTTGTGTATGAATGAGCAACGTGTGTGCTTAGGGTTTGGTTCTCGTTTGGCACAATATGTGATGCGCTGTGTAACATCACAAATTCTATAACAGCGTTCTTCGCGTGACGCGTTCGGTAGTCACATCAGAAATAAGCCCCCTAAAATCGAACTTCAAAATTAATATGAGAAAGAGTTTATTGAGAACACATAGTAGGAGGTGCAAGCCCCAAAATGCTATGTACAGGAAGCAGTGACTTATCTTGAGCTCAGCTACATCTGGGCGTCGGCATATGGAGCGCGCATAGCCCACCCTAGTTTCCAAAAGCCTGCGGCTCGCTCCACAATCGAGAATTTAAAAAGTATAAGTGTCTATTCTGTTTGCTGTATCTGCTAAGGGCACCTGGCCCAACAGCGTTTTCGGACTGCAGCGGGAGAGAAAGCACCTGTACAGACTGAGGCTTTACGTAAAACCCCAAAAAGGACTCCACAAGACGGCACTAGACAAGCGGTTATGTGAGGCAATATTCAAAGGGGTTGACCCAGAAAACCACAGCAATGAGGCTTAAGTTCATGCAGGATAACGCCATGGGGACGCAGTACTCCTCAGCGGGCCTGATGATTAATACCTCTCTTGCATGTGTAGTAAACACAATGTATGGTTTTTTCGTCGAAGTCTTGAACAATTCTAGCCCCCACATTGAAGCGCTGGAAGGCCACGACTACTTTCGCCCCCACTACCCGAGAGGAACGCGTCCAGTGTTTCTCGCGAAATGCTTTCCTGGCCTGGGCCACTTTACCCAGATCATTTTATTGGAGCACTGGCCCACGAAGTGCACAAATTGTGAGCACTCGGGGCCTTTTCAGTAATGCAGGCTTGGCTAGCCCTGTCCCTATCATTCGTTAATTAGGGGCGAAAAAGGCTTGAGGTCCTCGTACGCTTTGAAGAAATCTGAAGGTATTCGAACGACCGCACTGCAGTAAATGTGCTCATGAACCATACTAAGCCAGTTCTAGTGGCTAGATTCAGTGTTCGCGCGTACTCCCTACGAGAGACTAAGGCTCTGGCGGGCGCCCCTCTATCACCTTAAGGTGACTGTGCCATGAGCTGTCTGAAAAGTGCGATGACTATTTGCAGGCATCAGAGTCGGTCTTGTCAAGCATCGGAAAGCTTAGTTCCGCTCTCCCAGGCGTATTCAGAGGCAGACTTCCTCGATACCCGCTGTAATGAGAGGTATGGCCACGTAGATTCTCAAAGTTTCCCTCCAAGCATGCAAAGGAGCACTGCTGTCTATATTTCTTCGAGACATCGGGGCATGCACCAAAAGCATGAGGGGCAGTTCCCTTTCTCAGCTCTGGGAAAATCAAACGTAAAGCAACTGCCTTCACTCTTCCGGTATTTATCGGGCAGCTGGCGACATCACTGACACTGCCAGCCACAAATGCTGGGCCTAGCTGTAGAGAGTCCTGAGCCAGATCTGCTGCACAACAAACTTGCTTCGTGTTACCTATTTCCTAGTGCATTTGGATTGTCATTGTTCTGAATTGTACGACGGACGAAGGTTGTTTCTTCCCAGCATGGTACTACACGTGCTGTCTCTTCGTTCGCTCCACCCCGCAAGCCAGAAGCTTGCGATAGATGAAGGGCCCTCTTCCTCAAAATATGCTCACTATCACAGAAGTTGGTTACATAGGTTGACTTTTCAGCTTAATTTAGTACGGGCATGACAACGGAATCCGCTGCCGAGGTTCAGGTGACTCATGTGTAATACTGTTGGCCAGAAAGGAGCGAAAAAGTGTAGGGGGGAGGTCCATAAACTGGAACAATTACATCCAACATACACATTTGCATCATATATGAAAAAAACAAAGGTCTGGGTGTGGATAGACCCTGTGGGATCTGCATCTAGTCCCCGCGGATTATAGCCACCAGCCAGAAACCCTGGGGCGAGCAGGGGTTCTGTGCTCGCCTTGTAGTCATGGACTCTATTTTTAGTGTCTCAAAGTGTGCTCTTCATTGGCATTTTCCCCTTTTTACTCTTTTTTTGAGACATCAGAAGAGTTTCTAGGCTAACCGGCTGTGAAGAAAAAGGAGCCAATCACGGCTCGGTTCGCTCCAAGTGGTGATACTATTTTGGATTCATGAAATGTTTCGCACCTCTCTGTAGAGGCACTCGACACCATAACAGACTCAGCGCCACCCGGCGAGGACATGTGACGCTAGAGTCTCGCAGTATTAGTGACAAAGGAGCATTCAGAAAAGTCTGCAACGGAGAACTCCACACAACGGGAATCCACCTCAGTCACTATACACAGCAAGCAAAACAATCAGAAGAGGAATTGACGAAGGCGCTGAGGCAGCGTGCGAGACGGGGACCATCTCCTGGGGAAGAAGTACAGCTACTATGCAGAAATAAATCTACACATGCCCACAAAGAACTGATTGCGGAGTTTGAGCTCCTACGAAAGATGTCAAGTTAAAAGCGCTTGAGAAAAACAAATTCAGAGCTCCACCACGAGCGAGGAAGCACTATTACCTGACTTTTATTTCACTGGGGAGACCCACTTCTCTCATGAGCGCGTGGTCATACTGAAGTTACACAGTACGCAAGGGCAGGCACTTCCTTACTTTCCTTACAATATTTTTCGCCGCAACTGATGTGCACTATCTGCTCCTGTGCTTGTTCAGGAACATAGCTTACGTTACCCCCACGCTCCTCCTTCACGCTCCAGTTCACCGTCCAACAATAATCCAGACGACACTCTGTTTGTGTTTCAGGCAGGGAATATCTTTACATCACTGGAGGGTTCGTTCTTCCTTTCTCTTGGGATATATAGCTTTTTTCTCCAGCTATAACTGTATTCTATGAGGTTGTCTTCTGTCCCAAGTGCACACATCAGTGCTTTGCCGCCGTACTGGCACATGCTGCATTTGTTGCCTGCAGCAACAGCTGGTACTGAACATCGCTTCCCACGTCGCTCCGCCAACAGCCTGCGAGGCACATTGCATTCCCTAGCATAGCGCCCCATTTCATCAGAATTCCTGCACGTTTTCTCGAGTTGTCTGGTGTAGCTGTTCTTGCTAAAGCCTCGCTCGCAGATTTGACACTTCGGTGGCACGAGCTACCCAGACCCTCTTAAATTGTACCATTAATGCGGTTTGCACTCCGAGCAGCTTTCATGCAGATTAGATCCCACATGTTTGTGTGACTTCTTCGTTAAGCTCGCCAACCCGCTGAAGGGGTCTGCATTGGTTCTCTGTTGCTTCCTCCCACGAAGGGAGATGGATTTTTGTGCTGCCTTGCGTGACTGTCATCCCTACGATTCTTGGAAGTTTGATACAGCAGAATTCCAGCATCCCGGTTCTTTCTGCCGTTGCATTGCATTTTATTGGGGCGCAAAACTATGCAGCGTGCACTTCATGATGTCCCTTCAAGTCGATCAATGTCCCGATTCATGCCTTCTTACCCAACATCTGAGTTCGCTGTACGAAGCAGAATCTATCGTGAACCACTTCTTCACCAGCTCCCAGCAGCTCGGCTTATATGTGTAGTTTCGTTAGAACTCATCTACTGTGTCACGAAAGGGCTCATTAGGTAACTAGCCAGATCCGTTCCCTATCAGCTACAAGCTATTTTTACGCGGGTAATGTAGTGCGCGGCGCCTACTGCTGCGACTACGCTGCTTCCTACCCCTCGAGCACGTCTACGAACTACGCCTAGCGTAGCCCCATTTCTCGGACTCTACAGCTCTATTCCACAGAAATACGACATTTCCTAAGTGTTTTCAAATCTGTCTAGTCGATTAGCCCCCCTTCTGGGAGCTCACCTCCTAGGCCCTATGGGGAGGAGGTCCCCACTGGCGCCGGCGCTACCGCCAGCCCCAGTCTCCACACAATTTCCGCACATTCCACGTATTTATTAGAACTAACTAACAGTTTTTCTTATTTTTTTCCCCTTTTGGGAGGGTCCTGTCCTCCTCCAGTGTTGCGGCCCCCTGTAGGTCGCTAGCTAGCTATCATCTCTAGGACACTAGCCAGCCCCATTGTAGTTCCTGTGCACTACAGGTAAAGCGTATATTTGCATTTCCTAGTACGGTTTTTATGGTGTTTCCTTTCTCATGACTCAAAAGGTATTGTGCTGTTAAATTGTGATAGAAATGCGCACTTCTTTGGGTATTCTTCATGGAAGTTCCATCTCTATGGGCACAAGACACTATAGCACTGTTCCTGAAGACTGGGTGTAATACGTAAGCAGACTCCCTGCTGCCACTACGTAGAGATCTAAGTGCTTCTCTGCGACAAGCATCCCGACAAATCAAGTGAACACTTTTTAAATCCGGACAAATTGCCTCGAATCATGTTTCACGTCACTTTTTCCATAAAAAGCGAGACTGTAAAAGAGCTTCCCCTTGGTTTTGACCTCCTAATGTGCGTTGGTCTCTCAGTAACTCAGTTATCCTCGAAGTCCTGAAAGGCGGTTGTCGCTCCTTGCCTGCTAGCACTCCTAGCGAGCTGGCGCTCCTAGCCGGTTGGCGCTCATAGCTGGTGGGCTCTATCTCTCCCTAAACGTATTCCACGGAATAGCTTATTATATGCTCACTGGTGAACCACTGTAGTGCTTGTGCCCTACACTGAGGGCGTCGTTGTACGACCCCGTCGTCTACGCATTTCCTGCGCCTCATTCAAGCTTTTTGTTGGGTTGGTTGGCTCGGTAACTAACGATGACTGCGATAGCTGTAGTCGCGCATTTTTGTAGAAATCTCTGGTACAGGCTCTCTGCGAGCTCCTTTGACGCTTCCGCATTTGCGTATGCGCAGTTGCTTATGCCACTCTGACAGCGCGCATTTGCCCGAGGCCAAAGATGCCGTTCTAGTATGAGCAGCTGTTCAAGACTAGAATAAGGGAGTTTACGGACCCTCGCTTCACCGAGCCCCGTCTGGTTGGTGAACTGTCTCCACTACTCCCGGCTGATAGAGAAACTCTTTTTGACAATCCTCGCGAATACTACAAACAATCAAACAGTGGCATGCATTAAATATAAAAGAGCTATGAGCTCTGAAACACACTGAGCTATGTAGAAAACGCGGAAGGCCATTTTGTTCTAAGATTCCCAAATGGCAGAAGGGCTGCTTCTAGACCTATTTCCCTGAGAAGTTTGCAGAGCATACAGGTAGAATCCCTCTTCGAAACTTGTTTACTCTGAGCAGGTTATGCACATGTGCTCATAAATTGTGCTCAATTTCATTAATGTAGCATTCTACGGCCGCTTTCGTGCTCCATTGCAATGTGCGGCACTAGAACGTCGCCTTCTGAGACCACCGGTGGTTAACAGCGACATGCAACAAAATAAAGCTGGCCTAATGGGTTAATAAATTGTAATAAATACAAGGAACCCAAGGACCGGTTAGTAAAGAAGCGTCGATACTAGTTCCGTCTATCGAGAGCCCGCTGGGCCCTGGCTGCATGACTGGGGCCGTCGAATCCAACTGGCTCAATAATAACTTCTGCAAGAAGAAGTCAAACAATTACGGCCTCTTTCGGCAGACTCAGTGCCTGATCGCTATAGGCTACAGTGCTTTAGGCAGTGGGCTGAAAGCTCTCCGCGGATTGTTGCGGGAGTAGACTAACTGCGAAACTAGCCTCAAGCAACCAAATAGATTCCAACCGTTTGTGTAACCTCTGGAAGTTCTGTCGAGTCAGCTAAGGAGAACTGGTAGAGCACCCTTAAAAGAACTTTGAGGCGTTTAATGTAAGGCCATATGGGAGGCCACTAATACTGCAAAGCAATATCTTCATAGAAATTTGGGCAATGCGTGCTCCCCACAAATGACCACCAGCTGCAGAACAGTGAATATTGTTTTCTGCCCCGATACGCAGAGGCCGCGACTAATGTCCCAGTCACCCTGCCTGTGAATGTGAAGCGCAACAGATTTTTTCGACGATATTTTAGTAAGGAGCCTGAAAGTTGAGGAAATTAAACAACGCGAGCATTGATGCTAAATAAAGTAGCGGATCTTCTGAGCACCTTAGCGATATTTATGACCCTTCCCTGTGCTACTGCTCCACTCAGGTATTATTCAGTAGGGCCCAAACAGCCTGGTTTTTTAATCAGGCTCCTTAAAATTTCCCGCAATTGTTACCGGTGGGAATATGGCTACGCCTAAGGCATCACGTGGCATGTGCATACAGGCGTGCCGTAGCATTGCAAAAGTTTCATTAAACATTACTAAAGTGGGGCCAAAAGCTGAGAGAACTAAATCTTATTAAATGCGGTTATAACCGACGCAGCCATCCGCGGTCCCGTGTACTTCCTGAAAGCATTCAGGTAGCCTGATCAGCGCTTATACTCTAGCCATCTCAAATTTACAAACCAGTTGTCACCGGGTTGAATATCGGGCATCAGGTGAGTTCTGGCCGCGTAGCATGGTTAGGGTTACAGCTACAGAAAGAAAACGCCACAGAATTGGAGCCAGCTCAGTTATGAAGTGGGCAAGGCACACCATTGCTGAGCGGCGACTTTCGCAATGAGCTTAAATCCTTGCTCACGTTTAATTGCGCTTTGTTGTACTGACCCGTTCTGACGGCATACCCGGTCGTCAGGTATTAAAGTGGCTCATGGTAAAGGGCACACTTTACTTCAGGCTGAAGTACAACTAGGGCAAGGGCGCAAGAGCAGTCGCTCTGCTCTGATGGCCTGAAATTAGTTTCTGCCTGCTGTGGCAAGCGCAGCTTTACCCCCTTCGTGGCTGTCTTCAAGAAAAACATCAGCGCATTGGAGACGTCACGGAGGTCAAAGTTGTGAACTTCGGGCGCGTTCTACGACTTCGAAAAGAAGCCAGAGTGCCAATATATACGTATTTAGCAACTGGGAACAGCGACAGAGTAAGAACTGACACCTAGAGAACCAGAGACACGTTACTCACGGCACTAGTTGTCCTGCCTGCTCAACTGGCGTTGAGTTTGCAGTCGACTCTGCTGTCGCGTTCCTCGTATTAATACAAGGGAAGTAGCAACGGGAACTTTTCGTATACACCTGAAGCAACCAGGCTCACAAGTTCGTTAGCGTTGACAAAGCTAGTGCAGTAAGTAACAAAGTGACGTGCACCATGCAAACTGAAGCATGGGACTGCACGTTTACTCGGATATCCGCAGAGTCAGAAAGACTTTTGGTGATCCCCGTTGGTGCTGTAAGCTCCTACTTCTGCAGCTGATGTACTGCGCCCCACCTTCAGAACTCAAAGCGTTAGTGAAACCAATTATCCTTGAAGCTGGCGTGAATAGAATGAACTGTGCTACTTTGATACTATGCTCGTGTAGCCTGCTGACGTCCTTCACATGGCAGGACGGGCACGCTCTCCTTTGCCCCGAAGTGGCCAGGAGCACCCGTTACCCACTGAATTGACAAAGACAATTATGGCTTGTTATTTGACACTTCTCCCCGTTCTAAGGGATATCTGTACCGCCATCCCATGCTAGGAAAGGCTTTCGCCACAGGATGTGTTTTGTAACACTGGGGACAACAATCCCGTGCCCGCAGAAGTCTCTGCATAATACACGCACCCTCTGCCTCTTTAGCTGCGCCCTCTACCACGACCCAGTGGCTTTCGAGCAGAGGACCCAGCTCGTGGGGTGGAAGACTGGCATACGCCTCCGGAAGATGCAGCAGCCGCAGCGCAACCCGTCTGAGTTTAATGCTGCTGGGGCAGCTGCAAAGGGGCAGAGAGGCTTCCCTTGCTAACAGCGATTCTATTTCTTCTCTGAATGAGCTGTCATACGATACGTGCCACTGCATAAAGCACGTTAGACCCGTGCGCGAGGAGATGTTAATGCTGGATGGCTCTCTATTGCCGGGCCCGCTAGTCAGGCCTAGGCGACTGGCCAACGTAACGCTGCGCGGCCCTTCAGTGTTGTGCCTGGAAACAAGCTCCAGCAGGCGAACAGTCTCCATGGAACCCCTAGAGCATATATCTTCGTAGTTCAGGGGGTACCTCAGTAGCAAACACCGCTGTAGCCACTGAGGAGATGTGTAGCCCTGCAGCCGAAGGTTCTCTAGCACGCTCTCTGCGTTTGCGCGACGCCTCTTTATCAAACCCAAGGTCGCCAAAAATGTGTCCGTCAGGAAACCGGGAAACTTCAGCATGTTTAGACACAACTCATCCCCAGTTGTGAGAGCCTCCTGCAGCGCATGCCCGCCAAAATCAATACCACGCACACTATCCGCGATGCGTTGCCTGCTACAGCCTCACTGTTGCTGCAAGCCAGAAAACTTGAAAGCAACATCGACGGCAAGAACAACAGTGGCAAGGACATGCGCCAGAGAGGCTTCACCTGCGGATTGTTCGAATAAAGGTAAAGCGGCAGTCCGTTTACCAGCACTTGGTGTACACAAACAGTTTCGCGCTGGCGGCGCCATTTCGTCCACGGGCTCCTCAACAAATCAGAGTTCAGCAGGCGTTCCCCTGCATGACCCACAGACGCATGAATTACAAGCCCAATAACACCAGCAGAAGACTGGCAAGTAGCAGCCACACATCCAAGAAGCGGTCCTTAAAGCAAAAAAAGATGAAGCGATGTCACTGAGAACCCACCCGTGTGCTGAACAAAAGCAAGGGGGCAGGCTCTGCGTATAGAGGAGAACTCTAAGCCCATGTAGGGTACTGCCACAAATGGCACCGTGCCGCAATCGCTGCAGCCATGCGAAAAGCGCTTCGCGCTGAACTCTTTCTCCCGTGGATCACTGCTAACGCCCGCCAGACGCAGCGCATCACATACCCTGCGCTGCCACTGCCCGCTGGCGTCTGAGGCATCCGGCTGCGGCAAAGATACAGATACAGACACAGATGGCTGATGAGACGTGGGGCTAGTGGCTCCGTTGAGCCATGAAAGTCCCACGTAAACCTACTCAGGGCTCTGATTCATAATTGCCAGAGAGGGGAGGCGAAAACACCCAACAAGTACCAGCAGCAGCAGCAGCCTCCTGCTGGGGGCAAACCTCACGTAAATGTCGCAAGTCCTAATGCTGTCGTACTGTCCCGTTGGTTGCAGGGCCTTAGCCGCCTCGGCCCCTTCTGCAGGAGTAAGAAATTCCCCGGCTCGAATCCCAAAGACCTTAAACTCGCCTTTCTACACCAACACACATAGAACCAAATAATATGCAACACTGCACGTACACCAACGTTGGAATGCAGGATCTGTGTAGTGCGCAAGCTCAGGAAAGGCAAAAATGTGTGGCCAGCAGCAGCACCTTCAGCAACAGCAATACGGAAGCCTTTGCAATACAGATGATGAACCCCAAAAATAGCAGCCGCGCCAGTCACCTTGATCGGGGCTCCGACCCAGATTGCTACGGGGTAGGGTGAACCGAAGACCCAAATCCGTTCTCCTGGCCTTGTGAATCTTTCTCCTGTGAAGGAAGTAAGTTTACTTATTGGGTGACAGGCATCGGCCACTGCGGCCAGGCGAACCTCAGGCACGCAGAAGAAGATAGGTAGCCGACTCCACAAACGTGTCTGCAAAAACAGCATCTCTAGCTGAGCAGAACTAGCGCCAATGCAAACTAGTACCAAACCATAGCCTCACTCCCAGAAATGCTACATCACCAGCTGCCAGAATACGGGGGTAGCTCCGCCGAAAATTGGTCCGATTTTGCTGTGCTTACATGAACAACCTGAAGCACCTCGGCCTGGATGTGTTTTGGTGTTGGCCCCCAACTCGATCGCACGTACTGCAACTGTGGCTTTGGCACCGGTGTACCTACAGGGCGCGTCAGCATGTCGAGGCGCTGCATTGCCATGAAGACATTGCGAGCTGTGGGGCCTAGAGCCTCCTTTATGGTGCTCACAGTGTTTAACTGCAGTGCAGCAACCCCAAAGCGCATCTGCGTTTTAGCTGAGACAGCAGTGTCATTGTCTGCTTCGTCTCCAACCTCCGTTGCTGATGCTGCCACGGCAGAAATTCCAACTGTTGTTGCTGCTTCAGGTGCTGGTGCCCTCGAGCTGCAGGAATTTGAATTCGTCTCCACGGTAGCGGAGTTACTTGGTGAACGACATTCAGCCACAGGTTGCTCACGGATGGGCAGTAGGGATTGGAGCATGTGTTTCCGATGCCGCTGCACGGGCAACAAAAACAAGAGCAGAAGCAAAAGAGCACTTGGGTGGGGGGGAGGGCAGGAGAAATGCATGCAGCAGAAATGCGAAATCGCACACTACCAGTAGCTGATGGATCATCTTTGGCGCTGGCGCTTCCACAACTCACCGCTAGTCTTTCCTCCCATTGTTTGGCAATCTTGTTACTGTTGCTGTTGTTGGTTGAGACTGTGGTGCTGCTGTTGCTGCTACTGTTGCTGCTTCCTTCACCTGACAGGGTGGCTTGCTTCTTTCTCCTGAGAGCCTGTCGGGCCGCCATGAGGGCTTGTGTTCTTTGTTGTAGCTGTTTTTGAGTGAGTTTACGGGGATGCTGTAGCGCATTGTGTTGCATACCCTCACGCTTCTGTTGCTGCTGCTGCGACAACTGCGTCCTCTGTTGCGAATACTGCTGGTGGTGATGCTGTTCTCTCTTTACAGTCAGAAGGCGCTGCTGCTGTAACTGCTGCTGGCATTGTTGCTGCAGGTAGCTTCGCTCCTGATTAGCGTTTGATCGGTTCCTTTTGTTATGAGACTCTTCCAGAAGCGGGGGACCGGCTCTTTTAGTGAAAGCTTTGTGACCTACTGTGGCAGCAGCAGCGGCAGCAACAGCGGCAGCCGCAGCAACGGCAGCCGCCCGCAACGACCGGTGGTGATGCCGAGGGGTGTGGTGTTCCCCATTTTTAAACGTATGTGAGCCTTGGAGACGGCCCCTTGCCTGTACCGTGCGCGAAAGCATCGGCACGCTGCTGCCTCTGCTGTTCGTAGCACTTCTGTAACTGCTGCTGCTGGCACTGCTGTTTCTGCTGCGGTGGCAGCTGTTGCTGCTTGCAGAGCTGCTGCAAATTTGTGAGACTGTTCTAGTGTTACTTTGGTTGGTGCCAATCGATGGCCACAGGGCTCGCTGCTGAACGGCAGCAGCCAATGCTGCTCTTGGAGCTCGTTGCAGGTTCACTGACTGCATGCGGTGTTGCTGGGCCGGTTCCTGGTCGGGTTGCTGCTTGATAGTTTCACTTCTGCGTTTGTCGAGAAACTGCTGCAGCAGCTGCAGCGTAAGCTGATGCTGCTGCTGCCGCGCCGTGTCGTCTTGCTGCATTGCTGCCTCTAGCAGCTCCCACTTGAGAAATGCTCTGTCTACGATAATTTGGTTGCACTCCTGCTGTGTGACCTTTATCTGTTGCAGCTGTTCCTGTTCCGTAGCCCGAAGTATCCGATGTTCCACAGAAAGACGAGCCAAGTGCAGTACCTCGCGGGCGTCCTCACCTTGCAGCTGCTGGTGATGCTCGTTCTCTTGTGGTGTTGGCTGCCACGATCCCTGGTGTTCTCTCTTCGGTCCCTCTTTACTGCGTCGGGCATCTTGTGGCTGCCCAGGGAAAAGTGCGTTGGAGCAGCTTAAGCCACTTCGATCTTGCTGCTGCTGTTGTTGCTGCTGCAGCTGCGTTCCCTCCCGCTCTCTGATTTCATCTTTAACGCGGATTATTCTCTTCTTCAAGGCCGACAATCCCAACAAGCCGCCCCCTTTCGACGCAGAACCCAACGGGTTTTCAATTGCTTGCTGCTTTTGAAGCTGGAATTGCTGTTGATGTAGTTGCTCTTCCCCCTCATCATCCTTATCGCAAAACAGCTCGTCTTCCACGCCAGCATCAGGCTCTGTTAGCTGTTGATGCTTCCGCAGAACATGTTGCTGTCGTAGCACTTCCACATCTTTGCGTGCAAGTCCTGTTTCCAAGTCAATTGTCGCTGTAATTTGCCTTTGCAGCCACCCGTGTTCGTCCCCCACCCACGAGTGCTGTCCTTGCCACATCCTCAGCAGCTCGCTGCCTCCTACATAAGCTGCTGCTCGTGTTGTCGCTGCTGCTCCTGCCGTTTGCGTTGTGCTATGCTGCTTGCGCTGCGCTGTCGGCGTATGCCGACACAGCTTCAATTTAGCTGTCCAAAGAGCTCCGCAGCACCTGGAGCTGTTACCTCCTCTTCAGTAGGCAAGTAGTGTTTTTGCCGAGTTGCCCCGTTTCTGCCGCGAGCATCCGGGCGCGTTTTGCTGTACTGCCTTCTTAGCTCCACCAGGATACGCTGCCACTGTCGTAGCATCAGAGGCAGCCAATTATGCGCCAGCAGTTGGTGTTGCAGCGCTGCATTGAAGGTGACCCTAGCGAAAAGTGAACTGGGTCGCCCGCTACACGGAATCCCGTTTCTGCTAAGTAGAAAATAAAGGGGCTAGATGGTAAGGCAATGGGAGCTGCGACAGCAGGAGGACAGAACAGGCTTATATGCGAGCAGAAAGGAGGTCAAGTTGTGCTGCCTCACCGGCTGTCTTTGTGGCCATATCCGTTCTTGTAGCTGTCGCAGTTGTATCTTTGGGCCAGATGTATCAGAGATTGGGACATGTGCTTCTAAAGAATAAAGAGGATCGTCTGTAGGGGGCAGTGAGGTGCATATCAACTCGACTCAAAACAGCTGGAACAACAGCACCAAGAACGCTCGGTTTTCACGCGCAAAGAAGCGTCCCCGTGAAAGTCTTCTGCTTAAGTACAAGAGCGTTTATTTATATGATTATCAAATATATCCCCATTTTCCTCTAATTCGAACACAATAGCAGTTGCCACCATGGTGTAGCTGTCTGACTGGGGCTGGGCCCCCAAACTGCTGTGGGGGCCCAGTACCTTTCATCTGCGGGCGCAGCATGCTGCCTTCTGTGGTGCCACTGTCTTGTGATATATGTAGAAATCAACGTATATGAATTATGCGGTTGCATGCCTCTTACTTCAATGTGGCGTTTGTATTGAGAAGCCTGATCCCCTTTCCCTCGGGTTTCGGCTCATGGGCGTTGTTCGTGTTAGCGTTTGTTTTGTGTTTGCTTTTAAAGGCAAAACGAGTTCATGTCTAAGTTATCAAGTTTCAGCTTTGAGGCCGGTGGACACTTCCATGAGTTTTGCACAGACGGAAAGGGACACGAGATCCCGGAAAGGAACTACCTGCTAAGCTGCAGCTGGTTGGGCTGTTGCAGCGTTGCGAGATGCAGCGTCCCTCACCTTCTCACAAAAACGCCGATTCCCCTGTGAGTGAGACATGTGCTGTGTACAGCCCCATGCACCAGTCTATGCGGCGCTTGTGAAGTTCCTGCGGCTACTGTTATGTTTGAGCACTAATGGTGTACTTTTATCTGCGTAGTGTGGTGCCCCCATTTACCTGAAGGCGTTATTGCACGCTATGCTTAGCCAGTTGCAGCAAAGGTAGTTTTGGCGCTGAGCATTTATCATGGCTGCTCGCTAGGGGGCACAGCCTCCAACAAAGCAAAGTGACGGAAAAGTTTGGAATTCTCCTAGCGCTGTAGCATCACTGGAAACTGAGATGCATACGGCAACACCGTGGGCACCCACCTACGGAACGCTTGACCACTGTTTTGTTTCAGATTGGCATACAGGGATTGCGACTGTGGTCGACGCCGTCATCCTGGGAAGAAGAACAAATCTATTCTGCGCTCGTTGCCTCTACTGGGACAGGCAGAAAGTAGTAAAGTGAATGAGACCAGGAAGCCTACAACTGCCTCCGTCCCTCAGCCTCACTTGCATGCTTCCATCCAGTGCGGCAGACAGCGAATATTTTATACCTGCATGTAATGCAGGAGCAACCGAGAAGGCACTTCATATGGCTTGATAACGCTTTCTTACCCCCAGTTGCCACGGCTAGTACAGTTTGCAGCCGGCACCCCAGTATGCCAGTCCAAACAACGCTTACGTGCAACCTCAACCTAGGCTGCGCTCATCCGCGTTCGGAGTATCTAAAATGTGGCAGCGGTGAAAGACGGCCCAAGAGCAGTCTGCCGCAAACGCTCTCCGGGCAGCTTTAGCCACCTTCAGTGGTTGACGTATTTGACATTTTCCTCACAACATTGTCTTCTCAAAAATCAGCGTTTCACAGAGGCCTTAGAAATATGCAAGAAAGGACTTCGACGATGTCCGCTGCCGTCGATCTTTTCCTTGTGGGAATAGAGTAGGCTGTTTTGGTGAAAACTTGGAAAAGCATAGTTGTCCATTCTTTCCCTGCGAATGGAACGTCCTAAATGTCGCTGGCGTGACTGCAGCGCCTACAGAGAGTGAAAGGCGAATAAAGAGGACTGGCAGATTTTCGCTTCAGTACCTCAGCAACAAGGCATTACAGCCAGTGCAGCACATGTAGTATTTCATGCTTGCCGACCCACCAGTAATAAAATTTACAAAAAGCACAAAAATAAGCTTCCTTTCCATGTGTTCTGGGGCAATTTGATGCTAATGGACGCTGAGCATGTGCGTGAGGAATTTTTCAGACTAGAGCACACATGTAGTGCGCAGGTACTAATTAAGGCATTTTATTAGAAAGTTTGCACGTTTAAACTAGACGCCTGTAAATATCATAAGATTGGGGCTGGCCCGAACGCTGTCACCGGTGCGGGGCGGAGCCCCAACCTGGTCAAGGAAACAAGAGCTATGAGGGTGAGACTTTTTGGAAAGTTGGATTGAGAACTTGAAAGATGACTGCTTTTATTGATAATTTGGTATTTGTTTCATGAGATATGAGTCGAATACAGAGGGTTTGTCAAAGGACACCCTATTCCTGGGCCAGGTAGCAACATACGTAGTAGCGACAGAGAGCGCTGTGCACTATATCGTGAGCTTAGCGTCATGCCGCCAAGGCTGCGGGATGCATGGATCACGGAACTCTCTCTCGCATACAGCTGTTTTATGCATTCAATGCCACAATTGGCCATTAGATGGTTTGAATTCCCCAAGGAGCTTCAAGATATCTCAATAAGGAACGTGAAAAAATATAGAGAACCAAGTAGCTGACATATTGTCAAAACCGTCTCAATACTCCGCAATTTAAGAGCCCAGCAGACTGCTTCGGACGGCACCCACTACCCAAATAGAAGCTTGTTTTCCCGGCATCAGCTACAGAACAAAAGAAAAATCTCAGAAACATGATGAAGCTTGATGACTCAAGTGAAACTATGATATGATAGCAGGCATACTTATACATCTGTCCTGGCCGCCTCACACCACCACCAAAATAAATAATCCCCTTCGCCGCTAGCTTCAGCTCCTGCTTTTCCCAGGTCCTGTCCCGTGTGTGGTATATCTGCTAACGAAGCACAAGAAACCAGCAAAGCCATTCTAGCTATTCGTAACCGGTTGTAGTCTTCCGCTGTTAATATCTTTTTTCAGGCGTTTATATTTGAGACCTGTAACGCAGATTCTGCTACAATGTTTCGTCAAACCACGTCAAAAGCCTGCGCTGTACCGTCTCCCAGTTACTTAGGTCGTTGTTCCACCGTAAGCACATCCAGTAAGTCAAGGCCCGGCCCACAAGGTGGTAAATAAGCGCGGTCCCCCAGTTACGCGGCTCTAATCCCATCTCGGTATCCCGTCGTTCGATGCGCAACAAAAAGGCCTGCATAATGCTGGAGTCTTAAGGAAGTATGGGAAACGTCGCGCACTATTCCCAGGGCATCCTCATAGCATTCTTCATCACAGCCATCGCGGAGTAGAGTTGGTCGCGCGTAACGTATGGACTGTCCGCTGGCAGGACGGCAGCATTGGGTATAGGTGCCATCTGCGGGGGCTCCTCCTTATGGTCAAGCGTCCGCTCTGCTGGGGTGGGTTTTGGAGTAGCATGACGGTTCTGAACCGGTGGCCCGCTGGGTATTCTGCTTGAGGAAATTGCAGACGGTATGCTGGGGTGGGTTTTGGAGTAGCATGACGGCTCTGAACCGGTGGCCCGCTGGGTATCCTGCTTGAGGAAATTGCAGACGTCTCATATTGAGGTGGGCTGATAATGCGCCCTTTGCGAAATGCATCACTTACCGAGCTGTGTGGGTGTGAATAATTTAGGTAAATACTGCAGGTGTTACTACTCCTAGGTCTGGAAATGAAAAATAATTAAATCCCGGTGCAGCCCCTAAATGTGGTGCACAGCGCTCTCTGCTCTACTACGTGATTACCAGGTGCATGATAGGGCACCCTTCTCACAAATCCTCTGCATGCGTCATCGCCATTCCCAATATTAGGGTATTCACAGACACTTTTAGTTTATGCATGCTTTCTTTCTGACAAAGCGTCCTTCTTCGTTACCAGTAAGAAGTTTCTGCGCTCGCTTTGCGTGCTAACCTCTTATACGTCACCAGCTAGCTACCCTCTTAAGGTCACCAGCAACGCCATTGTAGTGTCTGTGCACTACAGAATCTCCACGCCAGCAGTAGTCGCCGTCTTTGCAGTGGGTTCTGCCTATTCTATTAGTGCCGGTATGTGTATGCTGCTATGCTTGCGCTGCTCGCCTGCTTCTGTGTGCTTCGTAAAAGCGGCCTTGGCTTTCGCCTCCAGAAATACTGCTGACAAATTGTCTCCACCGTGTTCATCAATCACGTTGACACAAAATATCCTGTCGCCCTGTTGTGAGTTCCCACGTTCTGCTGCCGTGCCAATAATAGTGCCTTCATGCAGCGTCGGCAATATGTAAGTTTGTCTGCCTGATATTACATGCCTCGTTTTTTTATTGAAGCCCTTGCTTGCTCTCTAGTTTACCACCCCTACTCCGGCCTCCTGTTGAGATTAACAGGAGGCCGGAATGCGCCGGCTTAGCCAAGCCCGATGAACATGAGGCAATACTCACAGCACCGGGGAAGCGGCGTACTTTTACCTTATTAGTAAATGCTTCTGGCCACTCGCGAGGAGCCTACATCTGGCCAGCTGCAGGTTCTATGCCCCTAGTGCTCGTGGACTAGCTCAGCAAACATTCCGATGCTGAGTACTTGCCGCACGAACTTCGCACGCGTAATGAATTCAGTGCTGTACATCAGCACGTCAACAAGGTGGGCAGTAGAACCGTATCCCGGTGGTGTTAGCTTGGAAGACAGCAGGGACGTCCATGAGGCCGAAGTGCATAACCTTATACTCAAACAAGTACAAGACTGGCAGAGACTGGTGGAGAATTGTTTTTCAGGAGCCTTCCACGGTCACTAAGATCTGGCGGAACCTGCCTCGAAATCAAGCACACAAAGATGGTAAGCTCCCTTAAGCACCTCCAGTATAGTTTGGGTGGGGAAGGGGAAGAATCAGGGGCAATCTTAAGCGCATTTCATGCATCATTCTCTCCATGGGCGTTTCTCGCTGGTGTGAACCATCAGCGAACGCGCCAACCGTTATTCTCAATGCACGGATTGGGGAGCAGACTGAACCTATTCAGGCCCCAGCTAACAGCGTAGCCCTGAGCACTTCTACCGCTGGCAGCCTAGAGAGTTTTGCCAACATTTCGTAGGCGGGCTCCGTTGGTGTTCGCTTCAGCGTCCTCTGATGGCAGTTCCGCTGTTCATTCACTTCGTTTGTTCTTCTCGCCGGGAGGTCACACTATCAACCATGCATATGGGGTCGTTGGGCTAAAAGTGCCAAGCCTCCCTATGCTCAATTAGCTCTGGGATGGCATCATACGGTAGAGGCCCCCATAGAGCATTCCGCTATGGGCGTTCTCCTCTGTGGCACGTAGTGAGCTCTGTCACTAAGCCGTCAATATGCAGTTGCTCGTCCTTTTCTCCAGTGAAGTGGTAGGTTTTGTGTCAATGACATGCCCGCAAGCATGAGCGGACTAATGAAACTGCGCAGTGCACTTGCATCCATGAGTCCCCCCAAAGTCGGAGCACCTCAGAAACAAGTACAGCTGTTATGCCGACGCTGCACAATCATCATCTGGGGGTTCAGCTGCTCATGTATCGCGTGATGTTTCACCATGGCTGGCTTTCACTTCTTCAGCAATAACGGTGTCATGAGTTTTTTCCTTGCAGTCAGAATCTTGGCACTCCACTGTTTCAAGAATTCCAATAAGTACGTGCTGGTCTAGTTGGCGCTGTTTCGCTTTCTCAGCATACACCATCGGTTCATCTGTTGCACCACCGGCCTGAGCTCGGTCCATCTGTGCCGCGCTTGCCACGATTGGGGGACGTTCGGGTGTTGTGTGCATATTACAGTAGTCTTAACTACTGGACTGTTAGGCGTCTTGCATCGCACACATCAGAGCTTACTACTTACCCAAGAGGCTTGTAATGGGTGCAAGAGATGGGACATCCCCACGGTTGTCCAGTGCACGAGACGCCGCTTGAATAGTGTAGACAGCAGCTCTTGTGCTTATAACAAAGGACCACCATGACACGAGAATATCCCTACAGGAGGTACGCAAGAGACACATAGCAGAACGTCCACCGCAGATAGACCGAAGCAGGGGATTGCCCGCTGGGGTGGGAAGTCACCTGCGGGATATCGTGATGCAAAATGCACTACAGCCAATAGGGCTGCAGAAGCAGAGGCATGGAACAGACGACCGAGCGAGCTGGAGCTAACCTGCGTAGCAGTGCAAGTAGAGTTTAGAGGCCTCCTCCAAAGTGGTCTGAGCACAAGAAGGTACGCAAGAGACACGCAACAGAACCTCCACAGCAGATGCGCCAAAGCAGGGGCATTGCCCGCTGGTGGGACTTCACGCACCTGCGGGATCAGTGCAACGATAAGGCGAGGAGTGCTTCATGTTCAATCGAGAGGACCAAGTAACCGCAGCGTTTAAACGGATTAGCCTTGGAGTTATCGGCGACGAGCATCTAGGGCAAAAGACAGCGTGTAGAGGCTACCATGGGCTGTAGCAACAGGGCGGAACGCCATCAAAGACATTCGTGGCTGGAAGCAGACGCTTTTGCCACAAGAGAGACCAGACTCCCACTGGGGAATATTGTACTCCATACTACGTACTACTTCTTCGTGGCTTCGCCCTTGTCTCTGAATGTCTAAAACGCCGGATGATTAATCAGGGGGACTTCATTCGTGTCTCTCGACTGTAATGCCAGACCCAATCGTAGGCCTAGTGCAGCTGCAGGCCAGACAACCTTTACCTGGTCTGCAGCAGTTTAACATGATTCCTTCAAGTGAAGCAACTTCAGTTGCGCCTTATCTTTTCAAAGCAGATTTTTAAGTTCCTGCAGGTTGTTTTTGCACCATATTGTGGATCTGGAGAGTAGCGTTCCCATTAGGTGCCCCACACCAGCAGTGTAAGTTCCAAACTGGTAACGAACACTCTACAGTAGAGCTGAAAATTTAAACTTCTAGCGAAGTAGGACTGGGATCTGTTCTCCACGCATGACGACGCGGCGTTCACTGATTTTCTGATGGCAAAAGTGTCAGCCACATGCATGCTCCTCTGCAGTGGGTTCCATTACACAAACCCTACCGCGCTACTAAAGCAGCACACGGGTTCTTTGCATTCTGCCGCTCTCTGCCGAGCAGTGTCCGCACCTACTACTGTCTGTGCCTCTGTGTCGTCTTCGGCCTGTACGTGTGTTCTCCTGTCCGTCTGGTAACTCACTTTGCGTGTCATTTCGTCAGATTTCTTTTGTGGCTATCTTTCGTGGGTGCATCTTTTCCAGTCACTACTAACGGTGGCTGCCCTGCTGTTGATGCATTTTCGGTTGCCTACGTGAGGGGTACCCAGTAGGTAGCCGTTTGCTTCTATCGACGAAGGTCTTTACTTTTACTACTACTACTGCTTTTGCCGGCGCTTCTTGTGCCGCTTCCAGTACTACATCTAGACATGCATAAAACCCTAGGAACCCCTGTTGCGCCGAGGTCATCCCGTAAACGATGGAGTTTATGAACACCTGCAACTTGCTGCTGCTGCTACGAAATCAGTTGCTCCAGAAGCAGCAACAACCTCTGCTGCTGCTGCTGCGGTGTTGATACATTTGCCGTTGCAGGCCGGCTAGAGCCGTTCAGGAGACGTCATATCCCAAGGCCTGCAGCAGAGGCTGATTCGAACAGCCTGCAGCTGTTGATGTCTCCTGTGTTAGGAGACAGTGGGCGCGTCCTGCTCGGCCAAGTGACAAGGCCTCAGCTTCCGCAGAGCCGTCTTCAGCAACACAACAGCAAACGCCCCAAAAACAAACACCGCCAGTGGCCTCCAGCCTGAGGGAGCAGCAAACGCTAAACTCACACTGTTGATAGAGCCCACGCTGCTGCGCTTGCAGCTGCAGCGACTACATGAACAGGCGTCGCGAAGTTGCATCTCCATAAAAGACAGTGTTTCAGTGCAGTCTCCAGAAACGTATGCCGTTCTTGTTGCTGTTAACTAGTTACTCCTACATGTGCAGCTCTTAACTTCTCACCCGAGCTAAGGGAGTCAAGGCTTCCCAACGCGGAGCCCATTGAGACTGCATCAGCACAGCACTCAGAAGCCAGAAACCGCATGCAGTTAAAAGAACCATGCGGTTAAAAGGACCAAGTTTGTGTGCCTCACACTGAAAATATAAACTCTACGCCCTATACCCCAAGTACTTGCCAAAAAGAGCTGAGTTCGGCATCAGACCCAGCCAAGTCGCAACAAAAAAGGCCCCGAATGGAACGTCAAGTACAGGCGCTGTAGGCAGCAACAAAGCCACACAACGTTCGAAAATATGAATTACAACCAATACGGTTCATCTGATAAGAACCAACAAGTATACTGGGTGGCAGAAAAAACAGCGCCTACGGTTAGCACTTCAGGACTTGTGGCTACCCGGCACAAACACCAACCGTGAGCACCACACACAAATCATAAGATGAAATGAGCACAAAGAGAGGCAGACGAGGTGTATGCAGGCGCAGAGGCTGTGCTTCAGCGCTTACAAGCAGCATTGATGACGAGGTTGGGGAACGGAGATACTCTGAGGAATAAAACAGTCAGCATCAGATCCAGCTCCGTATCCCACGCACACCGCGGTCGGTGTTGCCGCGGCTGGAGATGCTGCTGCCGGTGTTCCCGTTGCTGTTGATGCTGTCCTTGTGGCTCTGCACTCGTCTGTGTCTTCTGCTTCAACTGTACCGCGGCGCTGCTGCTCTTGTCGTTGGAAGCGATGTTGCTGCTGCTGCTGATGTCGCTGCAGCCACTGCCACAGGCACTGCTGCTTTCCGTGGGATGTATCAGTTGACGCATGCGCTGCAGCTGGTTCGGGAAGAGCCGCACCTGCACCAGCGGCATCAGTAAGGGTAACGTACAGTCTGATTTGCTTCGTCAAGGGTTTAAGGACGGGAGCAAACACAGACACAACAAGAAGCAAGACACTTAACACGACAAGCACTGAAAAGTAAAAGAGCTATGCGGTAACACATATCTGTCAGTGCTGGCTTCTGCAAAAGCAGAATAAGCAGCGACAACAAAAACAAACGCATCCACACACACCACGAGGGGTTTCCCTGCAGCCTTAAAGAGGAAGTATGACAGGCTCGGCCCTATAGCGGACAGCGCAGATGCCAAGCTAAAAGCCACTAGTGGACTGTACAGCGCGCCCAAAAGCAGAGTGACAGCCATCGCAAGACCTGCAGCAACGGCACCAGCAGCAACGCGCACAGCAGTAGCAGTAGCCGCAGTAGTGGCAATAGCCACAGCAGGGGCAGCAGCAACAAAGGAACCACCAGCAATGGTTTCAGCAGTCGAGAAGGGCGCGCTGCGGCTCTGTACTGTCATTAAAGCAACAAAATGAAAGCCACAGCCACAGAAATTGGAATTCCAAACCCATAACACTACAAAAACGATACTTCGACAACAGAAAGCAACACAACGGACAGCTGCATCGCGCCTTTCCAGCGAACACGCGCTTATGACCCAAACTTTTTGCGATCAGGGCTTCTGTATGTGGCCTTGTCGTACCAGAAAAGGGGAACATAAAGAGGGGGAATGCCTGGTAAAGAAGATACACGTAGGAGAGCAACAACGCCAGAGCAACAGGGTGCTGCTGCCTGTACACGCCAATTGCAGCACAGAGCTTTCTCAGTGTTTTAATGTCTCGCAGACAACCTAAATCCGAGAATGAAGTCGGGAATACAGACTCCAGCTCAGCCCGCGCTTCTTCAGTTAGTCCTGTGCATGCAGCAACGACAGCAGCAGCAGCAATATAAAACAGCCGCAGCCTTGAGAGCGGCACAAGCAGCTAAGGCTGCAACATAAAAGCTCCCGCACACGCAACAGAGACATCAGATGCGCTGCTGCTTCAGTCGCAGCAAAGAGAGGCCAAAAGCCGATGACAACTGGGGAGAGAGAGAGCTCAACCTAGGAAACAGGAAGCACTAAGAAGCCAGTCATTAGTTCTCAGCACGCACAAAGTGTTCACACATAATCTGGAAAAATTATCTAAGGAAAATGTACCTAAGGGGTAAGTCAAAGTAGTAGCAAGTGGAGAGGCAGAGTAGTGACGTTTTCTTAGAAGATGTAGCGCGAGCAGGATTTGCTACAGCCTCGGTAACAGCAGCACTGATACCACAGATAGCACTACCCGCCCTGTGCCTCACCGGGCAGACTGAGATAGAGTATGGCCATCGCCCAGAGAGCGCAGACAAACAACAGGGCCATGAATCCGAATTTAATAAAGATGACTCGGCCACGCTCAGGGGCAAAATCAACCCTAGCACCTTCACGGGGTCCGTCGAGGCCCTGGGCCGGCAGATGGCCCACGAGAGCCTCTTCTCCATGCTGGACTGATCCCATTGAACCCTCGAAGATTATGACTGTTGCTTCGGCTACTGCTGTCTCCGCTGCTGCCGCTGTTGGTGCTAGTCCGGGGCGGAGCGATATGCGCTCACGGCGTCGAGTACGCACCGGCACAGCCAGATGCAGATATAGGTGCTGCTGCCTTACATTGGGAAGCCGCTGCACGAGCAGCAACAGCAGTAGCAGCGGCAGCGGCAACAGGAGACCAGGAGCACAACAGCAGCAACTGCAGTGGCAGCAGAGGCCTGAAGCAAAGCAACGCGGGCAATGAGTGCGTTTAAAATTAAACACAGAAAAACAATAGAATAAATACTTCAAGAATCAGCACGCTTAGGAAGTGCCACGGAAAGAAGCACCAACGTATGCTCCTGCGATTTTAGGGGGCCCCAGGGGCCCCCAGCCCTCTGAGTCTCGCAGTAGCAGGCAGCACCAGCAGCAGGGGTTGCTGCTGGTGCTGGTGCTGCACAAAAGAATCACATAATCAAAAGCCCCAAAATAGAAACCTGTGTTCTAATGGGCGTGAAAGAAGGTTTTTGTGCGTTTACGCAGCACATCACTGTCACCAGCAACAACAGCAGTAGGAGGAGCGCAGCAGCAGCAGCAGTCGATACACTGATAACACTGAGTGACGGCGAGTATTTGAACTTGCAGCTACAAAATTTGCAGCTGCGGTACGACAGCTGCAGCTTCTGTTAGAGGCCCAGACACACTGCTTTGGTGGCAGGCGAAGATCTTCACAGGAGCAGCACCAGAAGCAGACACAGGACCCAGAAGCAGCTGCATAGTAATCCTCAGTATATGCAAACGCCTTGGAAGCTCACTTTCTGGGTCTTCTCCCCGTGTTCCTTCCGGACAGGAGCGGCGGCAGTAGCGTTTCCACCGGCACCGCACTCCTTCCCATGTCTATCCCAATTCCTCCGCTCTATCGAACAGAAACACTAACAAGCATAGCGGAGCCAGTGGCACATGTCAGTCCTCTCTCGTGCGGCCTGGCGTGCAGAAGCTGTCCGAGGCTGAACGGCTGTGGCAGCTGCCAGCCTTCATGAGGGCCATCAGCGGAGTCAGAAGCAATAATAATCACACGAGCAAGAGCAACGGCCACGGCAGGAACACAAACAGCCATATTATTCTATTGCCTGCACTCCTTGCTTCTCTCTCTACTTGGAAACGCACTGTCTGCATCGCCACTTGCCTCTGAAAAGGCGCCGCCAAAAGTTTCTGCTGCGCCACATCTGCTGCTGCCTCTGCTATTACTGGGTTGTCGGTCCATCTTTTTCCAATCTGGGTGGGGCCTCCAGCGGGGCGCTGGCGACTACCGGTGCTTCTGCGTTTGGTGTTTTTCCTGCTGCCCGCCAACAATGGAGAACACGAAGCACGAGAAGTTCCTGCCTCTGCAGGCACTGCATTTGCCCTCTGTGCAACAGCGCAGTGAGTCGTTCTCAACTTAAGTCTACCGCGTTTGTCTCTCTTTGCACTGCAGTGTGGCGTTTCACACCCTGTCTAACTGTACCATACCTAATCGCCCCCCGGGTTAGCGGTTGGGCTGCTAGCTGTTGCAGGCAGCTGTGGCTTGTTGCCATTTCCTGTACAGATTTGGATCGTTTTGAGATGAGCATACGCCAGTCTCTTAGAGAACTAAGAGGGGTTGCATGCCTCCACACCAGTAAGAGCGGGCTTCCGGGGGTTACTGTGTCGCTAGCCAGCTACACAGTTTGCCTTAGACATTAGATCAGTCTGCACGGACCGATCCAGAGATGTGGCTACTACTGCTGCTGTTGCTGCCGACGAGTTGCAGGGATCGTTTTCTTGCTGCTCGCCTTTGCAGCCACAAGCTTACTGACGAGCAGCTTGCAACGAGTAAGGCGTACCACGTAGTGTTGATAGTTGGGGAGTTACATTTAAGGCTCAGGCATAGGTTTTATCGCTTACTATGTGAGTTGAGGTGATGTTGCACGCAGCCCTTGTTGTTGGACCAGGTGTACCCTCACTTGAACGTCGCTGTGTCTCTCCTGCTGCTTCTCCTCTGTTTGCACTCTCCGCGCTTCTCGCGCGATTTGCGGGCAGATAAGTTGTACGCGCGCTGCTGCTGCCCTTACTTCAGTGGCTGTTTCTGCTTAAGTTGCTACTACTGTAGTGGCTGCTGCATCTACAGCGGTGTTTATTGCTGTTATTGCTGCTGCTACTCTTGCTGTTGTGGTTTTTGCTGCGTTCTCTCAAATGCTGCGTCCCGTTGCGGTTGGTTGCTGTGATGAGAGACATATTTTCAATGAGGCTGCTGCAGCACCATCCTAAAGGGCTTCCTCTATTTTCGTCTCTTTTTTGTATGGCATGAAGGTATTTGGCTAGGCTAAACTCCGCTTTGCAGCATTTACACTTGTTCTACGACAACAAGTGCGTTGGGTCCCCTCCCGCCTGCACAGTTCACTTCAAAGTTTATTACTTGGATTTGTTGCTGAGCTATTTAATTTGTCATTGCTTTGCTTACTCCAAAGTGTGTTTCATTTGCTTAGTGTTGATCGTTCAGTTTGCAGCTTAGGCCTTTGTTCTTTGCTTTCTGTCTGTGCACCTGCCGGCATATGAGTGAGTTTGCCCGTCCTTCTTGGTCTCTCCTTATTTGCTCTTACCTGCACTTACGTGCCCTTGTCTTTCCGTTATTTTGTCCTTGTTTTGCCGTTCGGAAGTTCTTGCGTTTGTTTGTCCCGCCATGTGTTGCTGCCGTATTGTTTTGCTTCTTTGTTTCGGCTCATATGCAGCAATTCTTCTTCCTGTGCCTTGCTTCATTTTCCTTTCATCAATAGTTCATGCTTGTGTGTGTTCCTGTTGTCTTGGTGATTTGTTGTGTCATTGTCTTGCCCTGGTCCAGAAGTCCCCCATGGATGCCTTTTCGCTGGCCGCTTTTGCCGTCATGCTTTCTTCAACTTTGCTCCGTGGAGTGCAGAGTTAATCACTGCTTTCCTGTGGCTGTGGCTTTTCTTCAGGTGCAACTTGTTACACTTTAGTATCTTGTCAGCTGTCTGGCTCTCACTCTGTGCCATTCTGTGTGTTGGCTGAAGACTTTCTGGTGCTATGCCTTCGTTGGTTTGGTACTGTTTCCTTTATGGTGCTCTTTTTCGACCGTTGGCTTGTCACAGGCTGGACGGACTAATGGTGTCCCGTGGGCCCCCTGCCCCGCTCCAGGTGGTTGACTCTTGCCGTTTGTTGCAGCTTAGAGAGGCGTCGTATCTGCAAGAAGGCGCTGCAGAACATATCAAGCGCTACAGAGAATGTCTTCTCAATACGACATCCACGGCTGTCAATGCAAACGTGGGGCTAGCTAGCTAGCTACGTAGATAGCTGGCCAGCGTGATGACTGGTTAGGCAGCCAGCGAGCCAGGTACCTTGCTAGCGTGCGAAATGCCTGCTGTACCAGTGTTGTACAGGAGCTTCAGTAGCAGAAGTGGCGTGTTGCAGTTTCTTCTCAGTGCAGACGCACAGCCACGGGAGAGGTCTCATGCTCTTCTCCCAGACTTTGGCTGCCTACCCCAACTGTGGCGTCTCTTTTTTTTTGTTGAACTGCAGCTACGAGTGGGGCGCTTTCTTAGCTTTCATGTTAGGATTTGGTGTAGCAGTATACTGGCAGCGAACAGATAAGAATACTGCGACCAAGTAGACGACAGTTTTGACGGGAGCACGTCAGCTGATTTTGGTGCACACGCCACTGGCAATTCCACCGCTAATGGTAATGACAGGAACGTAGTTAGACGTACAAGCGTTAGAACGTCTTACGTGGATGGGCGGTGGGGCATAGCTGAGATGAGACACTGTCACCTCTGTTTGGCCTGAGAACACGCGGCGATGAGGGAGACGCATGCACAGGCATGTGTACGTGGGCTCAACATACCTATAAGCACGGGCACCTGAAACATGGCCTACAAACGCGAACAGGAAATCAACATCCACGGCCACTTGTAAGGCATTTTCTTGCACAGGGCTCTCCGCACAGGAGCCGAAAAGCCCAGCCTCCGCCACTGTTCACAACAAATGGCTAGCGAGGTAAAGGAACTTCGTATGACTTGATTGCAAATGGTCAGCTGGCCAGAATCCTGCCAAGAACTAACGACTGGTGGAATGGGTGGCAGCCATTGCCGCACGTGTTGCGAACCTACGCTCAACTCGCCACCCACGCTACAGGCCAGTTGAAATCGAAGCGGAGGGGCAAAGGTGTTGTTGTGTAGCAAGGAGGACGCTCATGAGCCAGCCTTGGCTTAGCCCAATTTTTCCTCGCTGCATCTATTGGTGTCTCGACACTTAGGTCTACCAACAGAACTTCGCACGTATGCGCATCCGCCTGTTTGTGATTGTACGCGGACTCTGCAGAACGCACTTGTATGCCTTAATCAGTTAACATGCCATGCACTCAGCTGGCATCAAGTGTCACGAATACTCCTCAAGTCCCTTGTGGCAATAGTAGTAGCAAAACAACAACAACAGACAGCATATGCGGAAAAGGGAGATGCAAGCATAATTTGTACTGTAGAAGCAAGGAGTTGACCCCACTATTGTTTGCGGTTGTAGGCCAATGACAGTTTCACAAATAAGTTCCTAGCCAGGGCCCATGAGTGCGTTAGCTCGCAAGCGTACATGGAGCTGCGAGTGCACTGACAAGAGCTAGTCGACCATCCGCGCGAGATGTTCACTTTCGTCTGTATCTGCGGGCGGAAAGGGGTTGGGCCCTTGATTGGGCCTTCTGATGTTCGCTGCTTTTTCTAGTATGGCAATTCTCTTCTCCAACTCGTTAAGAAGCACCAGCGACGCGAATACGGACCTATGCTCAGTAGAGTGGGGGATCGCCAACACAGCCGCTTTTATCACCTCCCGTAACAAAGTCACCATGCGCCTCCCCGCTGTTTCCACTCGCTGGAACGGCGCACAGGCTATTCTGTAGTCTGCTCAAGCAATTGGTGGAAATTGACATGAGGAAAACAAAACAACTACCTTCAAACTGGTGGGTTTAGCTGGTGTGGTAGCTGATGTGGTGGCTCCGCAGCTTACGGAGTTAGCAGCCAGCTGGTACGAACACATTCGGCAGAAGGCAACAGAAGCACAACAAAGCGTGACGGCTGCTGCAGCTTGTGCTGCTGCTCGGCGGTGGTTATATTTTACGTCCGGCTCTCACTTGTTGACTGGCAATGAAGAACTAGGGACTGCTTTTTTTCGGAGGCGACACAAGAGTTGTCAGCGTGGCTGTCGAAGGCAATAAGGCGAAGGTCCGGCCTGTTGGAGTCAGTCGACACATTTGTCCCACTCCCCAACTTGCCGCTAAGGTCACCCGCGTGGCAAGCGAAGGGCCTGTGAGCGTAGATTGAAGGGTTGCAGTTGTACTGCCCCGTAAAGAGGGAAGTACCCTCTAGGGCTCTGCAGGAAAAGCACAAGCGTCGACGCAATGTGCCGTCAAGTTTTACTCGCCTCCTTTAAGCGAAAAAATGTACAAATTCCACAAATGAGTGAAGGCGAAGGGGAGTTCTCACGAAGAACCGGGGATGTTCAAGTTCTTGCAGGCGGAGGCCCCTGTGGGCCCGCAAGCAAAGCCTGGGTCGTGGTGGCCTCCAGTCCTCTCTGCCTCGCATGACTTATCGATGTTAAGGTGACCTCTACTCATCAAGTCTACTGCACGTTCATGCTGATGGAATGACAGCGGCAGCAGCTGATTGTTGCACTTGCTGCTGAAATCGTGGAGCTGCTGCTTGTCTATGCGCACGCGGGACAGCATCATTTGGCGTACCAAACCCACAGTGACTTGCACCTCGTCCAGATCTATCACTGCCACATTCATACACCCTGCAAACAACGGAGTGACACAAAATGCCCTCATATTGTAGCAAAGTTGTAAACGGTGAATCCGATGGAATTGGTGTTGCTGGGTTTGCCGGGTTTGCTCGTTTGTCAGGTCTGCACGAACTATGCGCCACGTAGCTCCCAACCTACCCAATTTATCGAGTGCGTCCACTAAGCGGCGGTCATTGTAATCAATCCCGACGCTGCTAACAGCTGAGAGCCTCACTGAAGTGACAAGCAAACAGGAGCCAATTCGAAAAAAATGAAACTGCCAGCGGAGGGGCCAGATGCGGCGCTGAAACTAAAACAAACACTTGGACGCCGCATATAGGAAATGCAATGTATTTATCTGGAAGCACAGAAATTAAGGATAATTATTTTGAAAACTTACACGCTAAGGACCGTAAGTAATCCCGAACGCCAGTTATAGGCGCGTCTCGGCAGCGGTTTTGACCGTTGACGAAACAGCCTGGAGGGTAGTTCTGCTGTGTCTCATATTGTTCTTCATCCTCAGAAGCAGCTATTATGGAGTACAAGGCGGCATCTGAGGACGTTTCTGGGAGGTGGGGTTCTATTTTGGTAGGAGGTTGTGCTTCATTGGTTTCAACTGAGCCGGCGGAGCCGAGCCTGCGGAATTCAGTTGCCGTGGCGAGTGTACAAAAGGTAAGTAATATGAGATTTCGAGCCAAGACAAAGCGAATTCCTGCATAGACTGCCATGCTGTCAACAAGTGCACCAGTGGTCACTCTCTCTACCACGCTGCCGGCGACTGCGTTGATGCAGGTAATCAGCGGTTCAAGGCTTCTGACCAAAAGCTATTGAAAAAAAACAGACAAGATAAAAAAATAATGAGTTGTGGATATTGATGAGGTTTTGTGCCAGCGTAAAGTCACGGCGAGAGTAATTCTGCCCACTGGGCTGCGGAAAGCCAGCCGAACGCGGGTTGTGCAAGTCAGTATGGGCTGGTTCATCAAGGCAAATTACTGCCACCCTGCATATTTTCTAATAATAATTTTTATGCAAGGAGACACGAAAACAAATGGTAACCTTCGTGCTGCCCAAGAGCCAAAGTGATGGTGACAACACGCGTATGTAGCGAACTTTGAACAAGAGCTGGTCGCAAGTTATACCTCCATGACTCAGCCCGTGACTCCTAACACAAATTGCCTATATCGTCGCAACTTCATACTTCTGGGTGTGATAAGGGGACTATGTTCAACCGGTAGCACATCTACAATGCTGTGCCATGTCATGGGTTTAGAAGCTGAGCAAGAAACTATCTTTACTAGTCAAAGGAAAACAACCCGCCTTGTGAACTCTACTCAGCATAAAGTTTACGCATTTGATTTAACAGCTTTTGGTCGTTCTGCGCTCTAAATAGAGGAACACACCTGGCGCAACTATCTGCTAGTTGCGGGAGTTTAGGACAAGGGCCTTTCCGTTGGGTAGACTATTCACTTACAAAGGTAAAAGTGCTTTATATTTGTTCAAAGCCGCAAAACAAGCCAAGTTTATTCTTGCTAGGTGGGCTATTCACCAGAACGTGCCAACAGTCCGTACACGGCAAGGGAGCACCAAACAGCCAACACTGAGGCAAAACTTTGACCAAAAACGTCTGAATAATGTCCCACATGAATCTCCCGTATCCAAAGACGGAGAAAATGTGGGCCTATTTTTGTTCTTGTATAGCAAACGCCAGTGCGTGTCTCACTTGACATCAGCGTGCACATATACATAGTTGAATCACAGCGTGATACCATTGCAGCCTTGGAAGATAAACAGCCACCGCGGAAAGGCTTTTTCTTAAGTGCCAGCTTGATTGTTTTTGGCTGCCTCTGTCTGTGTTAAAATTGCTGGGCAGAAGTGATATTTTGTGCAACTTGCCGGAACTCCTAAAGACATCAGAATCAATGCAGATTAATCGTTAAGAAGACGCCCGTCGCTTATCAGCTTTGCCTAACTCCACCACCACGAGAGCTTGAAAATAGCAAAGCATTGGAAATATTCATTTTTACCTAGTTGTAGTCACACTAAACTCGCACCTTTTGCGGGAACCCAGTCCTCTTCTGTTCTGTGTCTTTGCTTCTCTCCTTCCGCAAGGACAGTTGTTCGGTTCACCAGCTTTGTATGAATAGGCTTGGTTTTTGTGACAAAAATTGAAGCTTGTACTGGCTCAGTAAAGCACAAATTCGTTGTTGCAAACGGACACACATTCTTCTTGTGTCACTAGTTCGTCAGCCACAACAAACTGCAAAGAGGTCGCAGCGGGCCACACTTTGGGAGTTGGGGGGAAATTTTGAGAACCTGCATGCTATCAGCTATTTTAATTATTCCTGTGCTTGCTTTTGTGTTGTTGTCACAGCACGACCTCTGGGATCTAATCCCAGTGACAAGCTCTGTAGAGCTGTATTCTGAGGGGTCTTCTTACTAATGAGCAAGTCAGTAGTGTTTGGGAAGGCAGACACTGAAATTACCCATAATGCACTTAAAAAATATGAAAATATACAGACAGTCTAATTTTCGGCTAAGATTTCAAGCACAGGGTGCACCGAGCACTACGGCGGCGCCAGTGGTCAGGCGCCTGTCACCCACATGCTGCCGCAGGGCGTGCATCAGTTCTGATTTACGTTTGGGCCCCAGCGGTCAGCACACACTGGTTTTCTTCCTTTTTCTAACTGAGGTAGTCAGGTAACGAGGAGGAAATTGTTGACAGAGGCAGCATGCCAGTCGGGCCACTTTGTCTCACACATTCGCAAGACCTGACAAGTGCTGTCAACCCCCCTCGGTTCTGACAGTTCATGAGTTCTTTGGATTTTCTTTTTGACTCCAGACTGCTATTTTTAGACTAATGAGCTGGCATTGTATTCTTCCTGACTGTTGATTTATTCTCCCCAATTATGACGCTCCCGGGCAGTGAGCGCTGTCGGCAGTGCTCTACACTGAGAGGGGGTGGTACTGCAATGATTTTGGCCGTGTTGCTGCATTTTTCTCTCTTCTGCCTTTCTTCCTGTTTTTTGAGTGATCAAGATAGCCTTCATGAGCTACTTCTTGGCTCTGATAATGGAGCAGCAGTGGCGTTTTCGAGCCTACTGCCACAACCACAGATGGACAAGTTGGAGATATCTCTCAGCTCCGAGGAGTCGTCAACAAACGAAAAGGAAGACCATCTAACATCTGCGGCCAACGTCAGAAGACTCATGGAATTCATTAGTACCATGAACCCTAGTGCCCGCGGAGAGTTTCATATGCAAGCCAACAGCGGGGTGGACCCCATTGTACGCTTCCTTAGAGGTTGCCTCAACGGACTAGCAGGTGAAAACCAAAAAGTTGTGCTCTTACTTCCAAGAGTTTGGGGAGCTGCATTGACTTTCAGGGTATCCTGCGTGGTGATGCCTACATAATTGCATATTGTATTATTTGCCTTTGCCTGTGCTGTTTCGCCTAGGGAGACTTCTAAAGCTCCAGGACGAAAAGCTTAATATTGATTATGAAGAGTTCAAGAAACAAGGTGATTTTCTTCTCAACTTAACCTGAAGGGACGGCAAGTGCCCGCAACGCTAATAATGGAAACAATATACGCTTACCTCTGCCTCTTTATGGAGCTATGCACACCTGCGTTGGTTTGACTTCAGGCTGCATAGCGTATGCTAAATTTAATCTGGATGGAATGAAAGGAATTGTGGCTCTCTTTCCGTCTTCTTTCCTGGCCCGTCTGACTTTGTCTGTGCCTCACCTCTCCCCCCTCTTTCAGCAAGTCTTGCAGACTCCTTGCGTCACCCCAATCGGTCTGTCGGTGCACGAAAAGAGCAACACAAGTTTGTCACACGAAGGTTCTTTCAACAATAATGGCCAATGCAACAAAGAGAAGGTCGGAGGCAGGCATGACCCCGGTCTGGCCTGCGGCCCCGACGGCGCGGAGCTCTGCGAAGCTCTATCCATTCCCCCCTTCGAGTAAACTTTCAAATTCCCAAAACGTAATTTGTCTACTTTTGCTTTGCCTTATATATAAGGACTCCAGTGACATGTGAAGCATGTGGCAAACTGCTTTCTTGCTCGTGTTGACGCAGCAAGGAAACAGGGAAAAGAAAACAAGGGGCGGCATATTCATGCAGTAGCACCCAGTACAACGCTCTCCCCTTCTCCTGCCATGCTGGGGACCTGACAGGAAAATTTGGCCCCGGGACAGATGTCTCACCCTCTCCCTTATTGGTAGACTTGCGCCAGGTGGCCTCGGACGAGACGGCAGACAATCCTTGTAGTATTGGCGAACATTCACTTCCAGTTGTGATAAGCTGTCACGCCAGTGGTCAGTAGCAGCAACAAACAGATGCCAAAGCACATTCCCCTGCATCGATGGCATTTGCAAAAGCTGCCCCAAGTGATTACGCAAGCTGCACAGTTGTCACATTACTTTTCATTGCTTTTCTTAGAGTTCTCAATTACGTTTGCAAGTGCAACACATACGCATGTCCCCTATGTAGGTTTTCAGCACGTTTGTTCGACTACTGAGTTTATTCGTAGCTGTGCTTTCCTTCTTTTACAGGCCGCAGGCTCGCCTGCGCACCGCTGCAGGTCCTCGGCACTGATCCTCAGCTCGTGGTGCCCACGCTACAAGAACTGGTCTTAGAGATAACGACGGCCCTGCCAAATAGCCCCACAGTGCAAGAGATGATGGGGGCATTGAAGGTGGCAGTAGAGCTAGAGTCAAGAATTAAGTTTCTTGAAGCTTTAGCCACGGGTTCTCCTCTTCCTAAGCCGCCAGTACCACTTCCACCCCCTCCTCGAACCACCACTACTACGTGCGCAGCCACCACAAGCCCCGGTACCACAACAACTACTCCACAACCCACCCCCACGCCCACAACTTCCACGACGACCACCACCACAACCACCACGACTACAACTACCACGACAACCACTACTACAACCACGACCACGTTTCCAACTATTACCACTACGACCACCCCTGTAATTACCACCACCACCAGTGTGACTACCACCACTCATAAAGCAATTCCGGGACCTCCCACCATGCCAGACCCTGTAAGGCCCCCTGGGATGCCACCTCGCAGGAGACGCCGACCCATCCCTCCTCCCCCAGCGCCGGCGCCCCCTCCGGAACCGTCGCCCATCCCCAAGCCTCCTACCCCTACTCCGCAGCCAAATCCAAGGCCCCCCACCGACCCTAACCCTGCACCACAGCCTCCTGGCCCGACTCCACCCCCGCGTAGGAGGCGTAGGAGGCCCTGGGAGCCCGAGCCGCGCACGTACTATGACATCAGTGATACACGCTCTTTGGTATGGAGGCAGCGGCTTTGACGGGGCCGGCGGGCGGCTTCGTAGCTCCCGCACTGAATTTAACTGACTTTTGCGTGGCCTGCAGCAGATACGTAGGCTCAGAATGCCTCGACCGCTGTGTTGCGCGATGCTGCTGCCCCTCAGCATTTTTTGAGGCACCCCAGACCTCGATGACACCTGCAGCAAGGGAATCAGAGCCTAAAAAGAGCAATGCGAGGCTAGTAAACCCTTGCAGGAACGAACCATTGGAGTTTTCGCTGTTCCAGCAATCTAGGGGCAGGAAGCCCAAGTGGAATGAGAAGAACCGGAGAGTCTCATTGTGCTTGGGCGGGAACTTTTTCGTTTTGCATTGTTTATTTTGTCATACTACTTGATTGCGCTTTATAACTTCGGGTCTATAGTTTAGAATTTCGACTCCTTAGTTCACTGCCTGAGGTTACGTTTGCTTCCGCACATAGCGTGAGTGGCAGCGTGCAAGAGTGCGGACTTGTGGACTTCATATCACAATTTTGGGAGCGTAGTCATAAAACCAAATTCTGGCAAGTCTAAACGTACGGGTAGAAAAGCATAACAGATTTAAACCTTGCTCTTCCCAATGGTCGGTGGGACCACTCTCCGGAAACGCGGATGCCAGTACTCCAGCATTTACAACGTGCCTGTGCCTCAAATTGACCACTTGTTTCAGCGCAAAGGCTGCCAAGAACGATGCTGTAACACATTATCTGTAGATTACTAGGAATTCGAAGGAGCACAATACGCAGATTTCCAGGAGCTACAAAAAGTGAGCAAGCACATCCAAGTTCCCCGTGCGTAAGACCGGAATACACGGCAGGACTTTGGAAATCCAGAATTTACACTTCATGAGCAAGATCAGAGAGTCACATTTCATCCAGTGCAAGCACTCAATAGAAGAGAAAGCAAAAGCAAAGCGAGGTGCCATGTGCCGCCGAATAACGCCTCTGTGGCCAATCACAATTCTTCAAATGGAAACTTCGTTTAGTATAAAGTAGTTGAAATGCCATCCAAAAGGAACAATTTGCGAAGTTGTTGAGCCGAATAATCAACGGAAGTTCTTCGCGTAGAGTTTGGTCTTCGTCCATCCCTGGACCGGACTGGTACGATGCAGAGGTGTGCTCAGTGCTGCCTACGCTTCTCCTGCCCTTCGCCCATCTTCGTGATCGGCCACCTCAATAAATTGTCCAAACCATCGAGTTTTAACCTAAAACATTTTCCGCCATTGTAGAAATATATCTGGGGTTCTGATTGAAGTTCGCCCGCGTACAGCATTCCCCTGGGCAGCAGCGCCCCACAGTTGACATCAGGGTCACCTGTGGTGGTGGAAAAGCTCACGCCAATTTTAGCGGCAGGGACAGTGGCGTCACTTGGAACACTTTTTATGTATGCTGCTTGTCTCTTGTTTTTACTTTTTCCCCTCTTTGTCTCTACCGTGTCCCCACATCACTGTAAAATTTCAAGTACAGCAGAAATGGAATTGCTTCCTTCTTTGTCACTTTTGGCTTCAGTGTTGCTTCTTTTCCCCCAGCCGTTTTTTTCAAGCGCTTCTCAAACTGCATTGTCCGAGTTTACGAGCTCTTTCCCAGATGTTCACGCTGTGACAGCTGCTGTCGCATCAAACAAATCCAACACGCAGCCTACAGCACCAAAAGCAGGCTGTTCCGCCCCTCCCTGTGTCAGTGATATCACAAGCGCAGTGGCATTAGAGCTGGAGGTCCCCTTAGCTCGGGAGGAGAACACATTAGCCAGGCATTTTCCGGTCAAGGTAGAAGAAGCTGATAAGCCCGTTTCACATTCACAGCAACGGCTAAAGACAGCAATCGAAACCCTCCTGTCTAGCCTAGAAGGTAAGCAACATATAATTTTTCTCGACTTGAACGTGCTTAATATGGTCCAAACGCGACCGTTGGTGGCCGTCACTTCAGCTCAAGTGTGGATGGAGCTTGGAGGCGAATGAAGCTGCAGAATCAAACAGCAGTGCCTGCTCATATGCTTCAATTTACTCGGCTTCTCTTTTGGAGTTTCTTCCGTGCTTTCTGCCAGGGCAATCTTTCTTTACCTGTGTCAGGCTCTACGTCACTGTATGCTTGTCATTTATCTGTGGCGTTGTTTCAATGCAGCAGGTACAGAGTAGCTGTTGTCTGAATTTGCTCTTTGTGCCTCAGCCAAAGTGAAGCAACTCCGTACTCAACTGCCGCTTCACTACGACGAGCAAAAGTTTAGAGAGCTAGGTGAGCCTCAGACAAGCAAAAAGGCTGGCACTTTTGAATTTACAGTAACAGGTTGATCCCCAGGAAACGCTGCACCACTGTCCTTCAGTTTTTGTATGTGTTGATATGCATGCACTAGAGAATGAGGCAGCTGCAGTTGTAGGGACGGCAGCAGCAGCCCTTCCAGAGTTGTGCTGCTACTGCTCAAAGTGAATATATTTGAATGTGAATTCATTTTTTTTCTCAGGCTGCATCGCGGTGGCGTCCCCCTCCTTACGCGCCTTTAACGGTGTGGTAGGCCTCTTTCCTTCCGCGTTTTTGGCACGTTTGTCGGTCTCTCTGTCGCCCGTCGAGTCTGCCTTCGGTCGCGCATGCAACGGAAGCATTACCCCGTTGGCCTTAAACCTGCATAGTTACAGGAATCCAGCTATAGCTCCAACGGGCTGTTTCAATCTCACAGGTCAGTGCAGCAGCCGCGCCGTGGGCGGAATCTACACACCCACGCCCACAGCATCTCCCACTTTCTACGAGCTCAATAGCAGCAGTTCTGCTGCTGATCCACAAGCAGCGGTGCGGCGAAGTGACTGCGGCGGCCCCTGTTTCACCCCCGGACAGTACGTTGCACTGGCATGACTGAGGTTGCGTGCCTTTTTCCTCTTGTAGGCTGCCTCGTAAGGATCGCAGAATCTGTCAGTTGCAGTTATTTTCCCCTTATATCTCGAAATTGTGCTACTGGTTAACTTTGTCTTTTTCTCTTTCAGCCCTTTGTGTGTCTGACTCATGCTGCTTGTAGCTGCCTTGAACATTTGCCCCCATTGGCGCCCGTTTTCTTTCTGCGCCGCGTGTGATGTCTTTTCACGTATGTGTGGGCTCCTATTCCATCCGTTTGTGTCTGGCTGTGCCTCTGCCTTTGTCGCAGGGGACCGCCTGTGCCGTTGCAAGGCTGCAACCCCAGCACGTATAGGCTGCGGCCTTTTACGTGTCGGCCTGGTCACTTTGTTGGTAAATTTGGGCTGCCGAATGATGTAGCCTCTTCCGCTGTTTTCGCTGATTTGAGAGTTATTGCACTCGACAGACATTCCGAGAGTCCTTGCGTCATAGGCGAGGCAAACCTGCCTCTTGTCCTGTCCTGCTCCGCCACATGTACGACCGGACGCAATCCCCTAGCCCTAATCTGTAGTCCATCTGTTGGCCCTAAGCTCTAAGACCGGAGAAATCAGCATACATCCTCTGCTAACACCCTTTAAGAGAAATGACGAGTGCGAAGCTCTCAAGCCTGAAATATAAAACACTCCCCCGAAAGGTTTCATGCTGTGAGCGCCTGCTGCCGTGACAGCTGTCCGGCACACACAGTGTAGGTCATTACATTTTTACTGTATGTGCAGGCGCAGCCCTGGCTTGTGTGCCTTTCCGCCGCTTGGAGACCTTACAGCAATCTGCCGTATTGGACAGTTTGGATTTGCTGTTGGGAGCAGCAGCAGCAGCAGCAACCGTCACAAATACTAACCAGCAGATGCAGGCTCTTCTTAGCATTATCAGTGAACTTGAAATACGAATCAATTTCCTCTTCTGTGGCCGCTAACACCCGCGCGGCGCATGCCGAGCAGCAAGAGTGTCTCTGGTAAAGCACGCTCCCGAAAAGCCCCGTACTCTCTTTGCTAGCACTTACTGGGAATAGCTTGAGGTGGCCCACAAAATCACAAGACAATAGACCCAAGAGCACTGGCGTAAAAGGACCCTCAGCACAAAACCGTGCTGGAGGGGCCCCTGCCTCCGAGGGCCGGGCTAGATCTGGATGCGCCGTCTCGTTTGGTTGCGGGCGGTTTATTTTTTTTTACTGTGCCATATTATTGGCTTCTATGACATTTTGTAGTTTGATGACGGGGCAGAGAGCAGGGCCAACATGGGAGAAAGGCACAAACAGACTGGCTGAGTAAAACGAGATAGTTAACTCACCATGGGGCTGTATGGCCTGGTGAGTCCAGGGGCAAATAAGGCTACATGATATTACGATAAGGAGAGAAGTGAACGAAAAGGTGAGCAGGCAGGTAGATGGGCCAGATTGACGAACAAACGAAAGGAGGGTTCACCGGAACATCAACAAATATAAGAGGCTAGTACGGCTCCAGAGATGAAATAGCACGGAAATAAAGGGGGACAACACTGCATTATGTACCTCAGAGGGACACCTAAATTTCTGACAGAAGAGCTTGTGCTGCCCGTGTGGGCCTTTTGCTACCTAGCTCTTCTGAACTAGAAGTAGCCCCATTTGTTGTCTTCAGAAACTGCGTCATAGTATACAGAGGCTCATTCAGTGTTGAGGGCGTGCGCTTTCGGAATCCGTGTCATAGTATACATAGGTTCATTCAGTGTTGAAGACGTTGTGCGCTTCGCCATAGAGTAGTAAAAATCAGAGTACGCTGAGTCCGCGTGCAGCGTAGTGAGAGAATTCAAGAGCTTTCCCTTGACACTGAATGAACCTCTGATTACCGTCGGCGGGTCCCTAAACATAACAACTGAGGCTGCTCCTTAATCTAAAAGTCTGGGTGAGTTGTACTAATGAGAGAATCACCGCTGTAGTCCATTGTACAGGGAAGGGGTGTAATCCACAAGCAATGGGCCTCCTAGAGCAGTCGAAGTGACCTTAGTCCCTTACACGTTCCCCTGGGGCCCTACTCATCACTTGATTAAAGCAAAAGCATGGAAACGCCAAATAAAAACTGTATGCGAAGCCGATAACTTATTCTTGTGCCGGAGTATGACGTGTCCGAACAGTTCGCCGCCACTTGGGGCCCCATGAGACTAACGGGAGCTTCCCTCTATACGGTTTTCTATATCCCTAGAGGTAAATTAATTAAATTTTAATGACAGGGCTAAAGTAAAATAATTGGATATGAAGATAAGGGCATCAAGCAATTGCTGTGGCAGGTAGTAAGACCCAAATGAGCACCTGGCATTCTCTGGGGTTCGCCAAGACATAAAGGGTTGGGTTGCACCCTTCCATTATTGCCGTTTAGATCCCCACCTGACCGTTTTCTTCTTTACGTTATTTTTAATGGGCCGCGGCAGCTCCCCTTGCACAGGGCCTCCCCAAAGCCACTCGACACTGACGCAGCAACAAGCTGCTGCCGCGTCAGCAGCAACGAATGCAACGACAGCAAAACAGCAAAGGCAGCCGGAGCAGCTAAAAAAGCAGTAGCCGGGGCCACAGTTGCAGCAGTAACAGCAACGGCAACAACACAAGAGGCGGCGATTGTAACAGTTGCAATATCCGCGCAGGTTGTGGCACGGGTAGTAGCTGCGTCATCAGTGACGGCTGGAGCGCCAACAGCCAAAAGGAGGCAGCTCCATCATTTGTCACGCCCGTCTTATGTTGCTTGTAGACGGCTGCCGGCCGCTGCTGCGGAATTGGCCCTCCTTTCCCGCAGCAGTTGCTGGAGGATGCAACGAGTGGAACATTCGTGTGTTGGTTGCCAGCAGTTCCCCCCGTGCTGTGGCGTGCACTTCAGCAACGATTGCAGCAGCAGTTTCGACCTTAAAAGTGAAGGAAGCAGCAAGGCAGAGGCTACGTAAGCCACGGAATGGTGGGATTCAAGACTTAGGTTCAGACTTTCACCGCCACGTGCGATGCTACTGCAGTAGCGGCTGTGACAGAAATATCCACAGCAGGATCGGAAGAAGGGGCTTCGATAAGGGCTATAACTGGAGTCTTTCTAGCAGCAATTACAGTACTGGCATCGGCAGCCATCACGCCCTCAGCTACAGGCGCAGTAGCAACAGCAACGTCATCGGCGGCGGTGGAAGCGAAGGCGGGAGCACCTCCGACTTAACCATGTCCAGTAGTCTATGTAGGAGGGAAGGCGTGTGGTGGTTTTCGGCATGCTCCGCGCGTCGGCTCTTTGTGGTCGGTGCGTCTTGCTCCGTCTTCAGGGCCTACAGCAGTAGCAGCAGCAGCAGCGCCACTGCGACCACAGCCACCGGTGGTGGGTCTCACTACGAAACTCTAGGGGTAAAACCAAATGCAACTCAGGCGGAAATTCGACAGGCAAGAAGAGACACCAAAGCGTTGAAGGCTGAGAGACACGAATTTGACGCGGGAACAGACAGACGGGTTTAGACAAGCACGCAGAGAAGCAGACAGATACACCTGAATGCAGCATAATGGCAAGGCAGCTAAAAGAAGATTAAACAGGGCAGGAAAACACGAATCTTTCAATAAATAGGCGTGCGACTACGGGCAAACGGATAGACAAAGAAAACAAGGAGCTCGTCAAACGAGATCGCGCTGCTGTGCAGGACAGTGTCTCAGTGTCGCTGCCATACGCTTCTTCTTTTCGTGTTCGTGTATGTGTTGGTTTGCTACTTCTGCATTTTCTGTATTTTGTGGTTTTTAACTTTCAGGCCTATGTGGCACTGGCCCTCAAATTACATCCAGACAGGAACAGAGACGACCCTAATGTTAGATAGCCACGGCTTATCTGCCGATGCTGCTCCTGCCGATCCTCCTACTTTTGTTTCGTTCCATGTGCCGTTCGTTGCCCTTTGTTATTGCTGTTGGCGCTCCTGCTGGTGCCGCCGCTGATGCTGCGGTTGTTGACTTGCAACAACGGTTCCCGTAAAATAATGAGACAGCACTCACTGTTGCCGTTTCTGTGTTTCCTCTATTTATAATTGCTATCTTTTTCTTCTTTTGGATGTCTAACAACGCCATGCGATTAGCCTTGCCGCGCTGCCTATTTGCCTCTGTTCACCGTCGCCTCTGCCTGTGTCCATTTGGGTTTTATAGTGTGTATGGCTGTTTCTGGTCTTGCATTTGCCTTTTATCTGCCTTCCGAGCTTTGGTTAATCCTTATAATGCTCTCATTGTTGACTCTTCTCGATGTGCCGGTTGTTTTTTGCCCGTGCGTGTATATTTATCGCGTCCATCCCCTTCTTCCTGCCATCTTTGAGCTTCGATTTCTTTCTAGCGTCTGTTTGGGTCTTTGTTAAATGAGGATCACCTCTTATGCATATGTGTGCGTGTATCTATGCATCGTACGTACGTATTTCTTCATGTCCCTTCTTTCCCCTTTTGTTTTGCGTGTTTACTTTTTCGCCACCTGTGCCGGCCGCTTAATCCCTGTGGCGTACGGTTTGCGTTGCTTGTGTTCAGGCAGCAATGCGCTTCAATGAGATAAGAGCGGCGTATGATGTTCTCTCCCAGCCGTTTACCCGTAGCCATTACGACAGGCAATGTGAAGGGTAAGGCTAGACCTTCTTCTTCCTGCTATTCATCGCAGCATTTAATGTTACAAATGAAAATTTAAAAATGTGTTTGCCTACTACAGTGATGCTTCTACGAGGGAGTAATCGCCACATATCGACACTCAGGGACGGGGCAAGACATGCTGGCTACTTTGCACCCCTGCCCATGTACAATAGCACTGCAACGTGAAATGCGCTGCAGCACCAGAGGCGTAGGGGCTATGGGTGAGGCGGTCTGGGAGGAAGAGACAGAGGAGCAGCGAAGTGAGTTGCATGCCTGGATTGTTAGGAAGCGAGGTCTTTAGCTTGTGTCGCCGCAAGAGGTGTCTAGAAATATGTTTGGACCCACTTGTGTGTGACTTTTTCTCGGTAACATTTTGACAGCCTACCGGCCGTTCCTTTGTTGCATTGCATTGCCGGTTTACGCATGTTGTTTCGATTTCTTGCTTTTCACTCGCGTCTCTGTTCTGCTGCAGCGCTTAGGAGGGAAAGATACCAAAGATACGCAGCAGAACAACGCAATGACGTTCCCGTGGACGATACCCCAGGAGTCGTGCGTTTAGACTTATCTTGTAGTCAAGCACCGCTAGGACCTTGTTGATGCTGCTTGCCCTATTCCGTCGTGCATTAATATGCCTTAGAGGTAGTTCTGGGTGTTAGAGCGCGGAAAAGACTATTCCTCTCCTGTCAAATTTCTGTGTTTCGCCTGTTTCTGTTCCCGTTTTCGTGTTTGTCTGGATCCGATCTTCGGCCTGGTTTCCTTTCATCAAGTGGCCTGTCCTTTCTGTATTTGCGTCTGCTCTTGTCAGTAATTGCGACCTTCTTACTCTTCTTGGCCTTTTTCTTCGTCCCTGTCTTCTGCTTGTCTCTGCCTGCTTGTTCTCCTGGCTTTGTTTGTTAGTTTGTCTGCAAAGGAGCTCAAATCCTAATCGAATCTAACTCTGGCCGATTTTCACGGCTAACTCTCAGGAAACAGCGCCCAAGTCTAGCATTAGGGATTTTCTCTCTTTCAGGCACCCGTCATCTTATGCGCCTTCCTCACGATTGCCTATTTCTCAGTGGCTTACCCCAAGGCGCGTGAGGCTGAGGAGTGTTACGGGTAAGAAGGATTGCCGACACAAACCCTAAACCTTCGCCATGAACCGCTAGCCCCGATCCCAGTGTCCCCAACCACTACCCTTGGACAAGTATACTTCGGTTATCTCAGCTGTTAAGTAAGTTTAACACCCATCAAGCTTTGGCTGTGGGCTCACGCACACGTGCTGTTGCTCCCCGTAAATTGAACAATTGCCGGACTCCCTATTAAGTTCTTTGTCCTTGCTTTAGGGTTCACGACAGGGTCACCACGCAAGATACGCGGGGAGATACCTTAGTTAGGGCCTTCTACAACCCTCTTAGCTGCCAGTGGGAACGGATACCCAAAGGGCTGGAGGCTCCCCTGCCGTCCGCCTTGCACACGGTAACAATCAGCGCCAAAACATTACACCTTGATGAGTTCAGGCCCCCTTGCAGTGCTGTCTCCTTTCTTTGTTGGCATGTTTTGTTGTGTCCTGTGCATTTGTACATATGGATGTATGCGTCTTCGTTGCAATTTTTCCTGGCGGAGTGCGCCTGGCAATAACCGGGTCGGTATCCATCCCGTTGTTCCCATTTGTTTTTGTGGCTTCGACTCAGTGTTTCGATTTTGCCACCGTATTTTCCCCCTTGTGCATACTTCGGCAGGGTTCGGCGTCTCTTCTGGTGTTCTTTCCAGCCAGTCCTGTTTTCTACTTGTTCACCCCGTTACTGTCGCTGTTTCCGTTTCATTCTTCGTTATTTTTCAACCCCTTGCCCCTTTCTGTATCCCTGTACATTTCCGGCTTTTCTGTGTGAGAACGGTGATGCAGATGTATGCCATACGCCACCCTTCGCTTCACCTCGAAAAGTCCCACATGCCCAAGCAGTTGGCGGTGTCGCAGGTCTGTTTGAACGTTAAATGCCTCTAGCAGTCGCTGCCGCTGCGGAAACACGAAATACTTCTGAGCACTACATGCAGCAACTGCAGCAGCAGCATGGACTGCGTGTCTGTGACTCGTGCTCATGCAGATGCCGCAGTCTCAGACGGAGCCTTCACGTCTTGCTCGAGACCCTATAACTGGAGAGCATGTTTGGACCGACGAGCTTTTGAAGCACAGCACCGGAAGCTGCAGTAGTTCAAGCAGCAGAAACGGCGGCAATAACAGCAACAGCAGCGGCGGTAGTCCAAACGAAGCTCTAGCCTCGACAGCAATTCAAGGGCAGCCCAAAGGGGCCGCAGCACTCTGTAGCTGAAAGCCAGCCAAAAGCCCTCAATGGTTTGAGTGCAGCTGCGCTGCAAAGGCAGGGCCGCTGCTACAGCAATATCTTGCTGCATGGGGCGTGGTGTACTCGCACTGGGCTGAACTGCACGAACTATGATAGTCTTTTGCCAATGGCTTATGCCTCCCCAGGACGTGGGTGTGCGGGCTGCCGGCGTTGCTGCAATTGGCACGATTGCAGTTCTTGTATTTGTAACTGTTGGCAATTTCCGTGCAGCATCAGTTCCCGGAGCTCTGTACGATTGTGGGGCGCTACCTGTAGTGTGTCTTCTGGAGGCTGCGTGCGCAGCCAGGCGTCGCCATAAGGCGCCTTGCTGAACTTCAGCAGATCCAGAAGCTGTGGATCACTAGTCACTGGCGAAGCATTGCCCACGCGATTACAAAAAACATAGTTAATCTCCCCACAACGAGAAAAGCGTAGGGTGGCTACCTGCCCCTTTTGCCCTAGCTGCTGCTCCCGCTGGGGCAGCTGCCGTTGAAGCGGAAGCTGAAGGCACAATTGCAGAGCAGAGCTAACAGAACAGCCAAGGAGAGCGGCGAGACGCTGCAGGGACACGTTGTGCCCCCCTAAAGGTGCTGCAGCAACCACAGCGGCGATAGCACCAGCCCGAAGCGCATCCAGATGCCTGTATACTGCAGCCTGTAGCAGAAAGGGAAGCCGGGCCGATGTGCGCAGTACCCTACATATATTCCCAAGAGATGCTGCGGCAGCCACAGAAGCAGCATGAGACACACGAGAAGCAAACTTTAAACGTTGCTGGATGCCTTATTCCAGAAGCGTCTTCGGCACTGCAAATACGAGGGCAGACGCTTCCTATATCCCACGGGAAAGGGCTAAGCAGGCACGCTGCACTGGCATTAAGTACGCAAGGAACGAAAAAGTGGCGTACGAGCGATTGGTTTTGCACAACAACTGTCAGACAGACGAACAGAAACATACGGGGATCAATGCAAGTTACAGACACATACAGACAACCTGAACACGCAGCAGACGGCAGCAAGGTGCGAGCACGAGACGGAAAGACAGAGAAAAACACAGGGCGGCGATCAGAAGGATCGCCACTAAGACGCATGCAGCCAATGACGCAGTCAAGAGAGTCGGTCATGAGGAGCTTTAGACTCGTCTTGCCACCCACACGCACACCAGCAGCTACTTAGAAACTGAAGCGACCGAATTGCGGGGAAGCGCCCACCTTCGGAGATGAGTCGAAGGGCTAAGCGGCAGAGGCGCAGCTGCTGCCATCCATCATTGCCCACAAGGCGCATCAACCGCTGAAGCAGAAACACCTGCTGCTGCTGCTGCTGTTGCAGGGTGGGCAAAAGCAGCTCATAAAGCATCAGGGCAGCGACAAGTTCATCTAAGCTTGCAGCGTCCATCTGCAGCGCCTGCAATAGTGCAGCGAAACGCTGCCGCTGTGCTATTGGCTGCTGAATCTGCTCTCCTGTCACCGCGCTGGCCACTTGCTGGAGCTGCTGCAGCATTGAAGAGAATGTTCCGCCAAGGAGTAGGCGGTTCAGGCTTGCGGGGAAGGAAGCAGCCCTTCGCGCGGTCTCTGCCTCAGTAGGTTTTCTGCTGCAGACGCTGGCTACTCCTACAGTGCTCGTGCATACAGCTGGCGTTGCATACAGTTGCTGCAGCTTCTGCAGGGCTGGCTTCCCACAAGTGAAGCAACTGTTGCAGCAATTGCAGCTGTATCCGTCCTTTTCTTCTGTGTGGTAGAGACGTCCTCCCCAGAACACCTCCGCAAACAACATAAAGCGGACACTGCGGGACAGCTGGGACACTACTAGTGCAGGCGTCAAATTCTGCTGCTGTTGGTTTTGCTTCGTATGCTCGCACCGCTGCATGTGCAGTAGCAGACCCTGCCGCTGCGCTCTCAGTCTGTCTGCAATGAAAACGAATCCGTTGCGCTGCTGGCACAACAGTACAGTGCACTCACAGGCGCTTGTATTGCCCTTGCGGCTGCTGCATTTGTTACTGCTTCTGAGAAAAGAACAACAGGGCTTTGCATCGGACACACAGAAAGGGAAGACAAGGGAGGTCAATAAATTGCCGAGGAGGTATCCGCTTAACTCCGTGAGAGCCCCTACGGACAACAGTTCACGAAGTACGAGGGGTCCCTTGTTCCCGTGGCTGCTGCCGGTGCAGTATCCGCAGCGGACAAACTGCTGCACGAGACAGCGCCGGGGAGGGGCTTCGAGAGGGCTGAACTGAGCTGCACGTCGGAATGAGGATTCAGAGGGACCGCAGAAATAATGGCGTGCAGGAAACTGGCAGCTTCCGCAACTGCAACTAGTAGCGGGCGCAACAGTATCAGAAACACCTCCTCCTGCTAATTGTTCTGTTGCCGCTGTTGTCTCTGCCTCCGTAGCTGCTCCCGTTGGAGCTGCAGACCGATCTCTTCTGCGAGGTTCATCCCCCATGGCTGTTTCTTCTGTTGTTATTAACATCACTGCTGTTGTGGAGAATCCACTACAGAAACAATATGAAGAGTGGTTGAGGTAATGGTAATACTGTAAGCTACAATGGTCGCCAGAGGTGACCCTGAGCGGGTGACCAGGCGCAGCAGCAATCATGCAAACACCTTAAGGCCATTCAATGTAGGAGCCGCATTCTCAGGTGTCATCTGCTCAACAGGTGAGGCCATTCTGGGATGCTTTCTACAGTCACAACAACAACAAGCCGCTGCTGGTTCCTCCGTAAGACATCCCTTGGCCGCGGGCTTCCAGCTCAAGGCTTGTGTTGTGTGTGTTTGCTCCATTTATCACGAAAGGGGAAATACATGCAACGAAATGACGATGAACTGTCGCTGCCTGGGGATGCCATTGGTGCTGCTGCCGTTGCGCAGCTGCATCGCATGCAAGACGAGGCCCTGTGTATTTCTGGCTGCTAGACACAAGAAGGACGATTCATAGCCATTTTGGAGGCACAGTCATCCTGAAGTAATTCCTGTTTATAAGGGAGCAGTAGCGTGAACCTCTTAACAAGCAGCATTGGGCGAGGGGAACTGCGTATCCTGCTCTTGCTCCGGTTGCTACTCCATGCTTCCATCTGGCTTGCAGTGCCTGGATAGCTGCTACAGGCATCTCCATTCGCTGTTTGTTTCCTGGTATAGAATCACCTTCTGTTAGCAAGGGCTTGACGGGGTGGGCTTGACGAGCTAATGCTACAGGAAATACCACTGCAGCCTCACGTACTGTTCCCTGATGCGAACAACGTTAGCTGCAAGCGTACGCAGCAACAGCCGCTTCAGCAGTATCAGCCCTGGCAACGTTAGTAGCGAGAGCAGCAATCACAGCAGCTGCAGCAAAGGCCTATGGAAAATGCTGCAGGGAAAAGCATGAAGAGTGCAAGGTTCGCAGCGGCAAGTGACAGATGGCGCAAGAGGTCCCTCCTTGGGCCGGTGCTTCTGCTTCTTCTTGATGCTGCTGTCGTGCTGCTGTTGCTCGCCGCCGTCTTTGCTGACCCCTTTCCCCCCGAACAAGAAGCAGCAGGTGAAGTTGAATGCCTATATAGCTGTCTCTTCCCCACCACTGCACCGGCTCCTGAGCCCCAGAACCAACAGCTGCAGCTTTCGCCGCAGCAAGAAAATGCAACAGCTGAATCAGTTAGCTCTGTGGACAATGGAGGAAGGCCTAGGGCTACGCGGTGCAGCAGCAAGAGTTGCAATCGTCTCCGTTTGCCTGCTGCGGCAGCTGCTGCAGCTACGGTGGAGCTACTTCGGGGCAGCAGCGGGGCAGCAATGGCCGCAACAGCGCGCATCAGTCAGCTGTGTCGGGTAGTCAGGGACATGGTAGCAGCAGCAGCATCAGCAGCAGCTGCAGCGATCAGCCGAGGCAAGGCAACCGCCAGCTCACTGCTGCAGGATGGTCTGCTGCAGCACCTCCTTGTGCTGCCGAGGGGACCCCCCGTGCTCATGCCTAAGGGCTTGCTGCTATTGCCTTCACTTCCACCCCTTTTGTTGCCACCTCCCCACAGCCGCGTGAGGCGTATCTTCGACTTTCTCCCGGGCTTATTGTTGCAGGTTTCTTTCTTGCCTCCTGCTCCCCGCCCTCGTCCCAGCAATAACGCCAGCAGCGGTGAAAGCAGCAACAGAAGGAAGAGAGTCCGGTATGTGGCTCATATTCCAGTGGGTCTCAGCTATTTGTTTCTCACTAGATGTGTCCTTCTGTTGATCATCGGTGCTTCTTACGTAGCCCTTAGGCGTTCGTGTGCTTCAGCCGCTGCAGCTGCTGCGCAGGCCCACGAAGCAATAGCAGAAGCAAATGTAAGGGCTCGTTCTATTAAGTATCTCCGTCAAAATAAAAGGCGTGAGCGCGAAGGCAGCATCAGCAGCGTGGAAAGTGACAGTAGCATTGTCAACCGGTGCAGCAGAGGCAACAGCGGCAGCAGCAGCAAGATGGCCGGATGCGACACTCTGCGTTGTCGGATGGAACGGGAGCTCCGCAGAGCAGATAAGAGGAGACGCCGGAACAGAACTGCTGCTGCTCGGGACTGGCGTCAGTCTATATTCAGTTGTCTTTTTTCGTGCTGTTTTGCAGCTTCTGCAGTGAGCCTGACACCGCTCTTGCTGCACGCATCTGTCTCTCCCTCGAATGTTCTTGTTGCTGCTACTATTGCTGCTGCGTGTGCTTTTCACGCATCGGCCTTAAAGTGCCTGTACCGCAGCAGAGTCACTGCTGCACAACAGCTAATTAGCAGCAGCAGCAGAAACAACGCCGCGTGCAGTTCGGATGAAAGCTGCGCAAGCGACAGCTGCACGAGCAACAGGCCTGCAGACCAAAGGTCTGAGAGCACATGCAACATCAATAACGACGGGAGCAGTAGCTGCAAAACCAGAAATACCGAGATCCATTTAAGGGGAGATGAGGCTGCCCCGCCAACCGGAAATGGCAGCATGCGTCCCATCAACAACAGCAGAGAAGAATGCGAAGGCAGCAGCAGCTGCAGCAACTGTAGCAGCCGCGTGATTGAGGAGCGCCACGGCTCATTGCTGCGATGTAGAAGCAGAGGTAGCAGCAAGGACAGCAAAGGTTGCGAACAGCTCAGCGCCTGCGCCTGTTCCGAGGCCCCACCTTCGAAATCTAGCGGCAGCAGCGGCAGCAGCAGCAGCAGCAGCAGCAGCAGCAGCAAGAGCAACGCCAACAGCGGTAGACCCAGCAAGCTCCCTGTTCGCAGTGACGGGGGCAAGGGCAACAACAGCAGCGGTGCTAATATGTCTTTCCCTTACTGCATGCGTGCAGTTGGATGCATGCTGTGTGGAGGTGCAGCGGCAGCTGCTGGCGATGCCTCCTTGATTTTTGTGTTTGTGCCAGTGCTGCTGCACCTCGCGTTTCGCTTGCCGGTTAATGAGGCCAGGATTGTTGGGGCCACAAGCTTGAGCCACAGCAGTACCAGCAGCTGTGACGGCAGCTGTAGTCGCAGTGCTTGCCTGAAGAACAGGTTGGGCCGAGTCTCACGGGCCCTGTTGCTGCTGTTTGTCGCTGCTGCCACAGGCGTGTTGCTTGGCGCTGCAGGAGCTGCAGCTTTGGAGACATTAGCTGTGAATGACACGCTGCCGTCTCAACAGCTGATGGTGTATGTGTACAGCTCGTTAACGCAGCGCCTGCAGCATGCCAAGGCTTCGCTACTGTTGTCAGCAGAACGAGGGCTGCAGCAGTTGTTACTTTCTTACCAGTGGATGGACACCTCAGCAGCTGCTGCACAAAGCGACAGCAGCAGCTTTGGCTGGCACAAGGCAACACGGCTGCTGCTGTGGCAGCGAGAGGCACAGGGTTCCCCGTCTACGGGACGCATCAGCCTCCATCAGTATATCTTGCAGCTGCCAGGAGGCATGCTTTTTACCACCTTTGGGCTGCTATCCCTTGTGCCGTTACTGCTTTTGCCATTACAGCTGGTGGCTAAGTTGTTGCGTCTTCGCGGGACGCTGCCACCAAAACATGCATCAGTCCGCTGGAGCATAGCCCGATTCTGCTGGAAGAGGCGGAATAGCGCGCTACAACTTTCTGATCACACAGTAAGCAGTAAGAGCAACAGTTGCAGGAGCAGCAGCAGCAACCGCGAAACAAACATACCCAACAATGCGGGCGCACCGGGCAACTTCTTTCTCCCCAACGAACATTCGATATCGGGTGATTCTGGCATCACTTTGAAGTCTCAAAGAGCAAGTAGCAGTGGCACCGACCGTAGCGTGAACACCAGCAGCAGCAGCAGCCGTTGCGAGAAGAGCAGCAGTAATGACAGCACCAGGAGCAAGCAAGGAAACAGAGGCAGCGATGCCTTCATCCCCTGGTTCATTTGCTGTGATTTCGGCTCCCCGTGGCTTACAGGAGCCTTCTGCCTGCTATTGACAATGCAGCAGCAAGGCCAGGTAAGTCTACAACAGCAACAACAGCAAAAACAGGACGCGCTGGTGCCGCTTCTGTTGCCTTTCTGTGCTGTAGTGGCGGCCTGTGGAGCAGCTGCAGGGGCAGCACTGCTGCAACAAATCTTCCCAACAGAGGAGTCGAGCACAGAGTTAGCCACGTTTGGTGCTGCTGCTGCTATGGGCCGTCGCAGCTCTGCATTTGCAGCAACAGAAAATGACGCCTTTTTTGACGACGTATCTCCGGCCATGCGTGATGTGCTTGAGCAAAGTAAGCTTGGGGACTACCCCTGCTGTGGCACCAGGAGCGGTCACAACAGTGTTGCTGCACGTAAAGCAGGCGGATATGGTGCAAAGGCGATTGGCTCTGTGGGTGCAGATGCCGCGAGCAGTAGCCATAACAGCAGTGCAAGCAGCAGCATTAGCGGCTGCTGCGAAATGGGGGCGCTGCAGCTGCTGCATGCGGTATCGGCACGGCTACCGCCACAGGCCGCGTCAGCCGCAAGGCAATTACGTCGCGCCTCTTTTGCATGCATCGAAGCGACACTGAAGAGAAGTCCGACATTGCTGCAGTTGCGGCGAATGGCCTTGTGGCAGAAGAAGTTGGCGCGGCGGTTGCTGACACCGCGCGCAGCAGCAGCTGGAGCTGCAGCAGTTGGACTGCTACTGTTGTTTGCTGCTGCCGACGTGATCGCCCTAGCCAGGCTTGCAGTTGCAGCATACCTTTCTCCGGGGGGGCACGCGCTGCATGCGCTGGAGCGACTGTTGCTGTTGCACAAAAAAGAGATGCAGGCGCATACCGACGTAGTACCAACAATATCAGCAGTTGCAGCAGCAGGGGTTGCGGGTGGGAGTTCCATCAGGAGCATAACGGTGCCAACAATTTTTCGCCAGCTCTATGATTCAGCATTGTATCCAGATATAGGGGAGGCGCTTCCTACTGCTGCTTCTGTGATATACAGTCCGTGGATTGCTGCAGGGGCAGCAGCGCCTGGCTCTGCAGCAGCGGCGGCAGCAGCAAGCGCTGCTGCAGCAGTCCCCATTGGTACTTTGGAGGAGCTCCTGCAGCCTCTTCACCCCCTGGTAGCAGTTGCGCTGCTTCGGCACAAACCAGTGCAGCAAGAAGCCATTCGGGCCGCGGCATGCACTCCCGAGTTTCTGGGGACTCACTTTCACTACTTCTTGACATCGGGACCCGCTCACAAGAAGCAGCAGCAACAGGCCGAAGAGCAGCACCACCGCTGCACCGTTTATGTTGCTGCAGATGCCTTGTCCGTCGGCGTTTCTCCTTTTGCTTCTCCTCCTCCTTCTCGTTGTCTTGTGCAGTTCGGGCCCCCTGGGGATTTGGAAAGAGCTTTGGCGTCGTCAGCCTTCAACTTCGTGATCACAGCAACCCCACCTGACGTCTTCCCTGGCCCACTCTGCAGCAGGAACAGCAGCAACGACAACAGGATTAAATACTGTTTGCTGTTTGCTTCTGTTGGTTTAGCTGAGGTGCGCCTTGACGCTGCTCCGCTCTTGCAGCTGTTGGGGATGACACCTTCCCGGTGGATGCCACAGAAGCCGCATATTGCACAGCAGCGCTGGCGGCTGCTACAGCTGCGGGAGAGAGACTCACAGAAAGGTCTGCTATTGATGTCTCTGCAGCACAGAGCATTTGTGTACTACTGCGCTCATCCTATGCCCAGACGTAGGAGGCTTAGGAGGCGGCAATCGGATCAGCAGTAGCTGCTGCTGCAGTGTTGAGGGCTGGAGCAACAGAGCATTCCAAGGAGCTTTTTCGAGCAACCGCAGCTCCTGCAGACACTGCTACATTACCTCGATGCACTACCGAGAGTGTGACTAAACAATTGGTACTGCTACTGTGTGCTATTGTCTAAGCTTGTGGAAAGCTTGGGCAAACAGCGTCGGCTGGAGGCTTTTCTGTTGTAGCGGTTCCCCTCATCTGTGGTAGGCCGTTGAGCCGTATCATGAATTCCTCCCTCTGTTCTTCACTTTTTCGTAGCTGGAGTGTGGCTCGCTGCAAGTGATGGTGTGACAGTAGGAGCTACCACATTATTTAGTAGGTGATGTTTGTTGGGTTTAAACTGCTATCTTCTCCATGATGTGATTTAGTTGTGACGTCGGTCGCCACCACTCAGTGGTGGTGCGGAGGCATTCTTCGGTGGCTGCATCGTTGCACCGTTCTTTCGCTCTTTCACTCAACTACATTTCAAATTCATATTAAAATTTCACTTAAATGCACTTTTGGGATAAATGCATTCTCATTTCTCTTCCTACGGTGTTCGATGGAGGTCTCCTTCGATGCGGCAAGGTCTGAAGCTGCTCACCTGCGTCTTGCAGACCGAAGCCACAAATCACAAACATATTAAAGTAAGCCTTTGAGCAAGTTTTTCAAAGCACTTCTATAATTGCAGTTGGACGGCGCCACAAAAAGCAAGGTGCACCACAGGCCCACTGGTCTGGGGACCTGGACCGCCCTGCCCCAGTGCCTGTCTTCGTGTGCTGCGTTTCGATGTGGGGTCCTTGACCTTGAGTACGGTGAAGATGAGGTTGCATTGGAATTCAGGTTTCTGTTAGAGGCGTATTAACATCGAGACGGCTTTAAAACAGCAGGGGAGACTCCTCCAATCCTCTGTCGAGTCTAGGCCGTGGCTAGTAGCCGTACAGCGAGAGTACCAGGCGCACACTTGACAATGTTTTCCCCCTTATTTTCCAGTTTTTCCCCCGATACACTTTTAACATTGGCCTTTCTACACATATTACACTTTAGAAGCATTGCTTTCGGGCCGCACAGAGACGGCAGCTAGACAGCGGCAGCAACAGCGGCATTCAGCAGCAGCGACGTCGACAGCTGCAGCAGGAATAGCAGCGTTTGCTGCAAATGAATGCTATGGCCTAGTGTTTTGATTGATTATTGAACGGGCACACAAACCAGACGTTGCAAAAGCGCCGGCGACAGTGGGCAGCAATAGGTGCCGGTGCAACTTCCGGCTCTGCTCATCTGGGATTGGTGTTGTTTTTTTTTTGTCTCGAGCCCCGTACAATTCTTAGCAAGGAGGGGCCTTTGGCGCCAGGCAGTCAGTTCGCCAGTATGGAGGGTTCCACAGACGCCGCCGGGGAGAGAGGTCCTCAGGCGCGTGACATTCCTGATCAGATGACCCATCAATCCCTTCCAGAGGAAGCGCAGCAGCAGCAGCAGCCGCATGAACAGAAAAGTGTACAAGCTGCGCCAGAGAGAGGGAGTACTGGGAGTAAAGGTAATCAAGCGCGGCAGGAGCAGGCGCAGGCGCAGCCACAGGCGCAGCCGCAGCAGCGGCAACCAGTACACGGGTCAGAAGTTTCTCGGAATGGGCAGCAACAGCAGACGCCTGGCCCGGAAAAGCCAGTGCGGGAGCAGCAGCAGCCACAGCAGCAACCGAACGAACAACGGCAGAAACAGCAGGAGCTCGAGGAGGCTGGAAAGCAGCAGCGAGAGCCACTGAAAGAGACGCAGCCGGAGGCTGAAGGGCAGTCGCAGCAGCCGCAACGCGAACAGCAGCAACAGCAGCAAAGTGCACAGCTGCAACGGCAGCAGGCTGAAGAACAGCAGCGGCCTGAAGAGCAGCAACCTCAACAGCGGCAACGGCCTGATTCGCAGGGACAGCAGCAACAAAAGGCTGTTTCCGAGCAGGAGCCGAAGCAGCAGCAACAGCAGCAGCAGCAGTCTGAAGACCACCAGCGGCCCGAAGAACAGCGGTCTGAACAGCAGCAGTGGTCTGATCCGCAGGAGCAGCCTGGAGAGCACCAACAGAAAGCTGCCTCCAAGCAGGAGCCGAAGGAGCAACAGCGCGAACAAGAGCAGGGGCAGACCCAAGAGGCGCAGCAAAAGGTTCCCACTGAGCAACTCCAGCAAGGGCAACAGCAACAACCCGAGAGGTGCGAAACAGAAAAGGAGTCAGATAATCTACAGCGCTTACAGAACGAAAGCAAGATGCAGGATCAGCAGGAACAGGTTCAACAGCAGCAGCAGCAAACAAGCCAGCAGGACCAACAAATAGCACCTGGGGCGCGTGAGGAGCAGCAGCAACCGCAGCACACGCAGGAGCAGGAGCACGAAGCCACGGAAACAGTACCAACGGAGCGACAGGTGCAGAAGCAGCAAGAAGGGCAACAGCAACAACAGTCTGAGGAGCCTCAAGACACACAGGAGCAACAACAGCAGGAGCCACAACCTATTGTGCACTCAGAGGGAGACCCTGAGGAAGTGTCGAAGCCCCCAGCAGCGTCAGCCGCCGAAGAACAGCAGCAGAAGGAGCTGCTGGGGGGAGATGAGCAGCCCCAAATGGAGCAGCAGCAAGGCGAGGAACAGCAACAGCAGGAGCAGCCGCCTCAGGAGGACCAGCAAGCTGACCAAGAAGGTGGGCCGCCAGCTGTGCAGCAGGAAGTGCAACTTCAGCCAGAGGAGGAACGGCAGGGAGAACAGCGTCAGGATGTTGGAGGTAACTCGGTAGAACCACAGCAAACCGATCAACAACTCCAGGAAGAGGAGCAGCAGCTGCAGCAGCACGAGCAGCAACTGGAGGAGGAAGTGCAGCAGCTGGAGAAGGAGGTGGAGGAAGGCGAAAAGCAGCTGCGGGGACAACAAGATGGTCCGGAAGAAGAGCAGCATCCGCAACAGGAGGTGCAAGATGAACAACTGCAGCAAGACCTGCAAAAGCTGCAGCAAGACGATCAAAGACTGCATGAAGGGAAACAGCCTATGGAAGAGAAGCTTCCGGAGGAGAGTAATGACAAGCAACAGGATCAGTTGTTGCTGCCACAGCAGCAAGCAGCGGAAAGGTCTGCAGCGGTTGTAGATCAAGAATTGCAGCAAGGCCAGTCTGGCGGTGTGTCTTCAGTTCAGCATGATGCTGACAGCAAAGAGCAGCAACGGTACCAGCAGAATTTGTTGCAGCGCTTGGCTTCCCGATTGGGTCCCTCTCCGTTGAACGTTTCGTGGAGTATTGGAGCGGTTGCAGACTTGGTGGCGCTGGAGCAGGAGGGTCTGCTCTACCTAGCACCGCGTGACTCATCTAATCGCAACGCTGGGGCAGCAAGATTAGCAGTCGTACCAGAACACAGCTTAGCAAGGGTTGACTGGGCAAGAGGTGGCAACGAGAGTGCTGTAGCAACTGCAGCTCGAGAGCATTGGCCGGCAAAGGTAGACCTGGAAGCAGGCGGCAACGAGGGTGCTGCGACAGCTGCAGCAAGTTCCGACTTGGGGCAATTTCGGGGTTTGGTGAGGTTTCTTGCCACAGCAGACGAAGAATTGATGATGCAGCAGAAACGTCAGGAGCAGCGGCAAGTTCAGCCCACACAGCAGCAACAAGAAAAGAAACAGGAAGAGCACCCAGCTGAAAAATCATCTGTGGATGCGGCAGGAACACGAACGTACATACAAACGTTGCTGCTGACTCTGCTGCGGTTGCAGCGGCAGCAGCACTGTTTACGGGAGCAGCAGAAGCAGCATGAGCAGCACGAGCAGCAGCGAAATAACAGTGGCATTAGGACATTGTGGCTTGTTGTTGAGTTGCCCATTGCAGCTGTCAACAGCGCAGAGAGACACCAACGCCGCTGTGCGCTTCGGTGTCTCCGTAGGCAGCAGCTGGAAGCCGTTGAGAGACAAGAGCGCCGCCTAGGCCTCTCAAACGTAGAGACACAACCAGTTGTGCTGCAGCAACAAACGCAGTTGGAAGAACTAGTGAATCAGCAGCAACAAGTGCAGGAGGAAGAACAAAATAATATTGCAGATATGAGACAGTCACCAATACGCGTAACTGTCTCTGCTGTTGCAGGAATTGGGGATGTTGCACCTGTTCCTGAGTTACACGCATCCAAGTCCTCCCCACCAAGCCCAACAGAACCCTATGGAAAGAAGTTTTCTTTTTGGGGCTCCTTTCGTCGCAAGGCGTCTAGCAAAGGCAGTTTGCGGGGATCGGCATTGGCATCTGGGGTTGGGGGAATAGCAGCCGGAGCTGGTGTGGGTGCTGACGGGGCGCAGCGGGCGTTGCAGGGGGCGAAGCGTCTTCTGAGCAAAGCCAGTAAGGCTTTAAGCCTCCCTGTCTCTTCCCTTAGTCAATCCACGACATCGCAGAGGGGTACAACTCAAAAGGAGCATTTGGTAGGGGAGGGCTCGTTGCAACAAAACGATTTGCAAGGGGCTGCTGTTGGCAGTGAGGCAGTCGCACCGAATGAAGCAGGAGGAGAAGCAGGAGTGCCGAAGAGCGCAGCAGCAGAGAGCACACCAACGGGGAACGCTGCAGCAGAGGGAGAAGAAATGGGGGCAGCAGCCGGTCGTGCTGAGGAAGAACAGCACCACGACCATAAGCTTGTGTCTGACTCTGAGGGTGTTGCAGCGTCTCTTGTCCCTGCACAGCTTCCGAAGAAGGTATCAGGGAACCTGCCGCTACTGCGTAACCTTGCTGCTCTTCTGCAGCTCAGCGAGCAAAGCAGTCTTCTAGGGTTGGAAGCTGCTGGGGACATCCGCACTGAAGAAATGTGGGAGGCCGTTTGTGTCACTGCTCGGCAGCATCTTGCGCAGATCCTTGCTTTGGTCCCCCACAAGAGCGCACCGTCGCCAGAAGCAGTCGGGGTAACAATTGCAGCAACTACAGAACCGAAGGCATCAGGCGATCAGCCGCGTAGTCCATGGTTTCGCGAGGGTGCTTCAGCTTCGCTAGATAAAGAAATGCAACATGAGAATTCACGTGCCGCCAAAATGCAGCTGCAAGTCCGGAAGCGTTTGTTGCTGCTGAGGCAGAGCCCTGATGAGGTTGGCGCTCCACTGCTGCCGCCTCGCGTCGATCAACCTTTTGGCGATGAAGCGAATGAAAGCGAGGGGTTCTGTGAAATAGATGAACAGTCTAGTCCTTCACGGGGTTCTTCTGCAGGAGCAGCACTCACGGGGAGCACTTCTGCAGCAGCGGCACTAGTACATGCGGAAGAAGTGGAGGCTATGCTGCTTGCAGCGTTCGCCCTGCTTGAAGTCCTCATTAGAAGTCAGCAGACGCTGCAGTATTTATGTTTAGGTGCCCCTGTCCTTGAGTTGCTAGCTCAGGCCCCTGATCTGCTCCTTACGGACTGGGGGAGCAGCCAAGTGGCCAAGGTGCAGCGTCGTATCCTGGGGCTTCTTGCCGACTCTTCGTGTATTTGTCCCCTACAAGAAGGCATACCGCAGCAGCCGCGGGAGCAGGAGCAGCAGCAAGAACAGCAGCAAGAGCAGCATTTGCTGCACTTGCACTGTCTGGAGGTGCTGGTTTTGAATAGGCCGCTCATCGGATCTGCGTTTTCGCGTATGCTTACAGCAAGCGTGGGTAATAACTTAAGTGGCTTCAGCACTTGCAGCAGCTGCAGAAGCAGAAGTTCTGAGAGCAGCCATGGTTCCCTGGTAGAGAGCCATGGTGAATCTGCTGATGCAGAGCCCTGGCCCTGGCAAGAAGTGGACAAAGGGGAGCATTGGAGAAATCAGGGTACTGTCTCTGCAGAGGAGGGCATTCATCAGACACCCCAGGAGACCGAGGCCCTTCAGTGGGAGTGGCATTACAAGTTAGCAAAGGGAAATATCTTTGAGATTTTTGACGATACCCCGGTCCATTCCCTCGAGAACAGGCCCACACTAGACAATACACTCTCGCTCATGCAGCAGAGGCAGCAGCAGACAGAGCAGCTGGGGTTGACAAGTGCAGACAGGAACGCCGCTACAGCAGGAATCAGAGGAGGCGCTCTTCGTTGCTTTGCTGCAGCAGTTGCAGCCCGCCCAACGACCTTAGCGGCATTTGTTTGTCAGCCAGATGAGCTGAAGCAGTTCGTAGACATCATTGGTCGTCTTGCGGTTCCCATGAACAACCAGGAGCAGCAGCATCAACACCAGCAGCAGCCCGTGCAGAGCCGTGCTCTCAGGTCTCTGTATGTTTGCAACGCTATTGAAGGCCACGTGTACGGCCTCCACACTCACACTGGAGCAGCAGTGGACACGGCGTCTGAGGAAGCAAAGACACACGATAGAAAGCGTGAGGTGAAAGAAGCAGCACCAGGAGTGGAGGAGAGAGGAGAGGAAGCCACAGCGTTACCAGGGGCAGAGAAAGCTGAGGCCCGCTACTTGTCCCTGGCAAGCCGCAGTTGCAGGGATCAATTGTTCCAGACTGAAGTTAAAGTATTGCCCTACGTCAGACGCATGCACCTCAAGCGCTGCAGCATGCTGCTGCCTTTGTTAGTTTGCCCGTCGGTGCAGCAGTTGCTGCTGCAGCAAACGACAGCGAATATTAAGTCTCTGTTGGTCTTTCTGGAGTGCTGTAGCGGTACCATTCGCCAGCTGTATATACATCGAATCAAGGGACAAGCAGCAGTTCCTGTGCGCTCCCATTCAGGGTCACTTCATGATGCCCTTCCCCCTGTGGTGCCTTCCCAGGTTGGCGATTTTCCTGAAGTGCCAGCGGGCGTTGCTGCTGCTGAAGCCCCTGGTACTGAGGCCGCTACTGCCGCAAATGGTGTAGATGGAGCAGACCCCGCCGACGTTGGTGCAGCAACTGCTTGCGCGCGGGAAAAGGAACCCTTCGGTTTCCGAGAGAGGTCTGGTTCGAGGCCTTTGCTTTCGCTGCCACAGCTCCATCAGTACGGGGGCACTGTGCGTCTTTTCTGCCAGCGTGCAAGAGGCCTGTTTTTGCCTTCGCTAAGGAAGTTGTATCTCACTGACGCACACAGCGGGCTCCAGAAATGCCTGAAGGGGCAGCAGCAGCATCGACGCGGCGACGCTACAGAAAAAGAATCGTTAGCAGGGACCGATCTGAAGATGCAGAGCCCCAGAACGGGCGGTATAAGGGGCCGCAGCTATAGAGGAGTGGATGGAGGTTTACTACAACGCTTCTTAAAGTCTCACGTACCTCAGTTGGAAGTTCTAAGTGTGGATGGACCAGTACCACTACCTTTTCATGCTGGGGCTACTGCGCCTGTCGTCTGCCATTTGCAACATCTAGCCATTGGGCAATTACGTCGCTATGAGGGATTCGAGAAGGTGGCGGGAGGTGTGACGGAGAAGCACCGGGGAAGTCATGAGCAATCAGTGGGCGGCACGGGTATGTGCCCACGCGATTCCCACAGCGAAGAAGGCAGTGAGAACAGAAGCGCCAGCGACACAGAGGAAGAGCCATCAACTGCGGGGCCGCCTATCAGTACGTCGCTCTCTTTTCCATTCACAGTTTCCGATATAGGAAGCAGAGAGATGTTGCCGGATCTATTGTGCTTGGCAGTTGCGGGGAGAGTCACTGTTGAGGCCCTGATGCGCCTGACAACAGGAGGCGAAGGCTCACCTGTGGCGAGAGGAAGCGCGCTTGCTGGAGCGGGCGGTTCTCCTTTGTTGTTTCTTTTTCTTGGTGCCATTGTCTCCTCTGTGGAGGAGAAGGATTCGGAGAATTCTCACGCGGGAAGTCGAGAGGTAGCTCAGTCACCAAGTCCAAAGGTAGCATCACCAGCAGCAGGTACCAGTGAGGTATGCGGTGTTAGCTCGAGGACTGTTGAACAACTACTGCAGAGGTGCCCTTCCTTGAGAGTCTTCGGGCTGCAGCAGCTGCCTCCGGGAGTGCACTTACAGGTGCTAGAAACGCGCCTGAAGCGAAGCGGCTTTGTGAGGGTTGATAAACAGCTTGCCGCCTCAATGATATTGTACGAGCCATCGCCGTATGCAGGCACGTCAAAGATTTGCCAGCCAGCTTTCCCAAAAACTCCACGTTCCGAGCAGTTTGTAGAGGATGAGGGAACTGGCGATGTACATAACCACACTGGGGACACTCAGATAGCCCCAAGCCTTCGTTCAAAGCATCCGCAGGGGCAACCAGAGGAGAAGCAGCAACGAAACTGCGAGTTGAATGCAGCCGAAGGTTCGTTGGGTGTTGTGGAGGGGCCACTTGGTACACCAGCTACCGAGGCTGGCGCTTCCGGGGCCAACGGCTTGCAGGGTGATGCAGCCGATAATGAGCAGCTCCCAAAAGAGGCACTGCAGGATGAGACAACAGGTGCTGCTACTGCAGGAGACATGACACCTGCTGCGGCACGTGCTGTGGCTACTGCTAGTGGCGAGCAACCAATTCGCGATGTTACCAATTCGGTTCCTGCTGCTGCGCATGTTCATGCCTTTCCTCCAAATAGCAATAAAGTCGCTGCAGCTACTCCTCGAATCGTTCACAGTAGTTGTGGCGTATCTGAGGAGGCTGCTGAGAAGGCATGCCTTCCAGAGTTGCGGGCTCTTGAAGCTGCTGCTGCTTGTTTGTTGAGTCCTGAAATAGTAGAACTAAAAAGCCCCCACTTTGAGACAATCAGGGAAAAGCTGCAGCAGGATGCTGTGGATTCTGCGACTTCTTCTTTGCCATGCCAGGGGGCTCCAGCAGAGCTTCACAGGAAGCCCAGCTGCAGTAGTGCAGCGGGGAGACCTCAAACAGCAAGGAACCAACAACAGCAACGCCAACAGAAGGAAATCAAGAAGGCAGTAGACAAGGCCGTGGCAAGGATGCTGCGGCATTGGAAACATGTTTTCGTGAGATTTTCGCCAGAGGGCCTTCGAGCCATCGGAAATCAGTGACTGTATAGGCTGTTGAATCTCACACGCTTTATGTTAACTACTATTTTGAGGGGCTAATGGGAACCTCGTTATGCAGCCTTCGCCGAAACGCCTGAAGTTTTGTACTGCAAGCGCTGAACGTTATATTGTGTACTTAGCATTTCGAGTGCAGCCCTTGCTGTTCTTTGTGTGGCGAGCTGTGCTCTTATCCCTGAGCAATTTCACACTTCCGAGCATTTTTGCTTGGCGGGTGATGTTTAGTTTTGCTTATCTTCGTTGATGTAGGCCCCTGAGGCGTCATTACAGGACGTGTGAGAACGATAGATGGACGAGAGAAACGCTGGGGCCCGTGAGAATTTTGCTGTGTATTACAGGACGTCTACAGATACCAAATATATATATATACCCCGGATGCAGAAGACGCATTTCTTCGTGCCATTTATCCACCCCACACATTGTTTCTGGTCTTGGAACTTCACGTAGATGTGACGGTTTTCGGCATTTGCATCCGAGGAGAGCTCGGCAGAACATTCGAAGGAATGCCAGATTTGGTTGAGCGCCGTCGACGTCGAGGGGGAGTTCAGCAAAGTGAAGTAGCTGACATCCCGTCGTCAGTGCAACCTATACACCACGAAGCGTGTGGCTGGCCATCAGGCATCCACCAGCGACCGTACAGCGAGACCTTTGGAAGTAGGGAACCACTATGTTGAAGTTGCATGATCGGAGCGGAAGCCAGGAAGTAAAATGGAGAGGAACAACGAAATTACCTCATGTGTAGAACGGCAGGTGACACACATAGATTCGGATCCATGAGGACGAAGGGCTGCACGCCGCTCCAGATATTCAGCAAGCCGGAGATTTGGCTCTTCTATTGTTCAAGAGCGTAGAAGACGTGGTCCTTAACTGCGCTGATGTACTTCATACAGTTTCAACAGTTCACGCTGGCAGGGGAGCTCTTCCTCAAGAACATATCCACCATATTGTCTGTCTGTAGCTGAACTGATAGTGCTACGAAAGAGTTTGTGCCCTTTTCAAACAATACATCAAATACGTTGTATTCAGTTGAATGTAGATAAGACTCTGCGAAGTCTACGGTGAGACTGTGTTAAGGTACAAAACTAACGACGCCAAGTCGTGGCCTTGGCGCCCTTGGCTTCCGGGAGGCCAATGTAGCGGTCTTAGAAGCCCTGCCCCGAACCTGCAGGCCCACAGTGGCCTTCAGCGGAACCATAGAGATCGTGAGCGCACACGACTGCAGTGCCCTGCGGGGGGCAGGGAGGGCAGAGGCCTTCCTAGTTGCTAAGGACAGCAGTAGGCGCAGCGTCGCTACGACTTTTGGTGCTACGTATCAGCCTAGTTGTAAAGGGGCCCCTCATTGCATTACCCGTAGCTTCTTTACTGCGGGGTGCTGTTGGTGGAAGCAACATGTGGCTGTTAGAACCAAGCGATGGGCTTCACAAGTTGTTGCTTGTGGGCCAACAGCAGCTCCTCACAACTGTGCAGCCTCAGCAGGGAGCTGCAGCAAAGTTAAGTTTCTGTCGTTGCTACTTATTCTGCTGTTTGTTCCTGTCTCTTTTGCTTCTTCCCCTTGTTTTCTTCTCGGCGTAGCTTATGCAGCATCGGTGACTGAATTTGCTTCAGACGGGTGAAGTCGGTGTTCCCAACATACACTCGGCCGACCGAGTCCCCAAATGCATTCGTCGTTATGTTTTTGCTCTTCTTTTTCGGAAGTGCTTGAGATCCATGAACTTTCCGGGACCCCTGGGGGTCACCAACAGTACCCTGCCCGTCAGCCGCAGCCTTTTGCCGCTCCCGCCTCTCCTCCGCCTTTGCCTTCTCGAGAGACTTCATAGCTGACTTCCACATCTCTGCGGAAGGCAGACGGACGCGGTCAGGCCTGCAGTTACAAAAGCGGCAGCAGAACAGCTACAGAAAATACGCAGCAACAGCACCAGAAGCAACTGCTGCACCAAAACTGACGTACGGCATTTACCTTAGGTCAATCTGGGGTCCAACTTCTACGAGTTTGACCGCCGGTCCTCCCACTCCGCCTGCGTCTGCAGTTTTCACCAAGGCGATTCTGTAGTGCCTTACGCAAATTAAAACGTCCCCTGAGTACCCACTGTCAGCGGCAGGGGCATCAGTGCCATCAGTAGTTGCGCCAGAGGCTGGAGCTTCTGTTTCACAGTCTTCACTGCCTCCTATAACTGCTTTTGCAGCCGCCGCAGTTGTTGCTGCGGTGGCTGCGCTGCCTGGTGTAGCCTGAACAGCGCTAACAGCAATGAGGCGGTCGACCCCTCCTAAGTACAATTTCTGAGTAGGGCCATCAGGTGGCACTTCTGCTGCTCTGAATAAATCACCGAAGATGTTTCTCGCGTTTCTCATTTCATCAGAAACATCCCACAGGCCTCCCTGCAGCAACAGCAGTGGAGCGGAGCCTGCGGCGGGCGCTTGTACTGCAGCAAATGCAGCAGCAGGCGTGTAGTGAGCAACAGCGAACTCCTGCATGTCCAATATCTGATTGTCGTAGACCCTACCTAGCACCAGTCTGGCTGGGCGTTTCTTGCTGCTACTGGCATAAGCGAAGAGGCCGCATCCATTCTTGCGGGCGAGGTACTCTATAGGTTCTGCGTTTTCGAACGGGTGCAAGTTTTCCTGCTTCCTCTGCGACAAATAAACTGCATTTGGTTTTTTCAAGTCCCGCAGGTCCCCCAGTAAGCCGAGTAGATCGGCGCTGCAGCGGCTGCCCCGCAATAGAAGCAAACTTTTGACTGCAGCAAACGACTCGCTCTCTCGCGCAGCCAATATGCGCCGTCCCTTGTGTGTCTTGGCTTTCCGGGTGGCGCTCAGTCCAGAAAGATCACCCCACGTTCCTTTATGAGTCTGTCCCTTTGACTTCATGTTCTGCTTCCCCCCTGCTCCCCGCTTCAGGGCCCCAATCCCTGCTTTCTTCCCCTCCCCCTTTGCCTTCTTTGCCGACTTTCCCATTGTCCTACTACTTGCTTTGAGTTACAGGGGCGGAAAAGGGAAAACGGATGAACCTCTGTGCAGAAGGAGCTCGCCACTGGCAGCGGCAGGCCTGCAACTGTACAGGCTCGCTGCAGGCCTGGAAGTAGGCGTCGTCGCCTACCCTGATTTCAAGTGCTGCTCTAGCAAAGAGAAGCAACAAAAGAGGCACACAGGCAGAAATCAGTGTGGACTGAGGCTGTTCTGGGGAGAAGGCAGCAAGGCATCCTGCTTCTCGCTATTCAGCCCTCCAGCCCTCAGCCTGAGCTAACTGGACAGGCTTAAGCCTAATTAAAATTTTAGAATAGCAGCTCTACTGGTTGCAAGCGCCTTAATGCCCCCGCAACGCTACGCATCACCGCCCCACAGGTCTGCAAGGCAGGGGTAATGCTCCGCGTTGGGCCCTCGAAGAACCGACCCCTTTTGCCTTTGCCTCTTGATGCGGAGCTTTCCTATTAAACAGGAAACAAAAGTCGTGCTCTGCTCATTACTTTCTAGCTGATGGGTAAGCTGGTTGACGCATATGCAAAGCTGGGCAAATTTCCCGCAAACCGTGTCAACGACACAACAGAGCCTCGAAGAGGGGCCCCCGAGGACTTGCTAGGGTGGATGCCCCCATCTGACGCCAAGGTCATGCAACGCAGCTGCATCTTATACGTGAACATCTCGCTGTTATTGTTTGGATTAGCTGGTTTGGCATGTGGTGCTCTTAAAACCCTTCTGCGTGGCTTGCAAGCAGTCAAGACATCAGGCCCTGCGCAACGCCCATACGCGCCGCTGACTGCTCCCGACCAAGTACCCCAATTTCCCTTATACGAAGCTCTGCACTTCATTGATCTGAGGAATTTAGGGTCATCGCGGTACATACACATATAGACGCTCGTAAGCTTGGGCATGACAGCGACAGCCACCGCCTCAGCTGCAGTTATTCTGATGTCTCTGCCAGTGGAAGCATCAGCAGCAACTCTACCAAACCTAGCATGAAGTGGAAAGACTCTGATCTTTTCTGGATGGCAGATTGCAGGGAGCCAATGCCTTTGGTTCGAGATATAATCGAGCGGCTCCCTTTTAGGGTCTCCGCGGCTCCATCCTGTCTCTACGGCCTTCCTTTCCGATGAACAGCCTCCCTGGTGTCCCTTGTATTCATCTACCATACGCCCTTCGTTAAAAATTAAGATGGTGGCACTCCCGGGGCAGCGGCTGCTGCCACTGCTCCTGCTCCTGTTCAATTACAGCTGCAATACAATAGGGGCTGCCCTGCTGCCCCTCTTGCCTTCCCCAAGAATGCTTCCGAGCGAAGTATTCTCTTTGTTGAGGGGCTTTCAAGGGTGCTACTGTTTTTTGTCTAGCGATTCGCTGCTTTTTTACGCTCCGAACACTCCCAGGCAGCACCAAAGGCAGCAGCAACACCGACGTCACGTCTGTGCTGCAGCCAGCTCAACGCCAGCTGATGCATTTTCGCACAACTCTGATAATCAGAGATGCCGACGGAAGTACAGCAGCGACAGCAGGAGTGCTAACTGCAGCAGCAGCACAAAGAACTGGTTTGAGCTGCTGGGACAGCCCTATAGGCCAGTATCTGAGGGGGAGCTGCAGCAGCAAAAGCAGCAATTGGAAGAGCAATGTACTGCTGACATGGCTTTTTCTGAAACTCTGAAGGAAGTTCAAGATGACCCTCGTGGGACGACGCTATTCGGTTTGCCGCAGCAGCAACAACTGCAGCAGCAGGAGGGAGGTGGTGAACCCCTTGACAATCTTATTGGGGGCCTCATCGATGCCCTACCGTACACACGCAACGAAGACGCAGTAGTGAGCAGTAGATCTCGTAGGTAGTGATATTTCCCAATACCATGATTATCATGTACACAGTGCATGTTGTTTATTTCCTCTTATCCTACGTGTAGTCAGGTAGCTGAGACGTGTCTTTTTACGCGAACTTCCGGATCTTCCTGTTCCGCGGGGTCCCTATCTAGCGCTCTGCCTCCTGCTGCCATCGCTGTTCTCTGCTCACCTTGTGCACCTCTTTGTCCGTATGTGTTTCTTTTCCTGTTTTATACGGTTTCCCCTTATGTCTGGAAATGATTCGTTTCAATTTTGCGTGTGCATATGTGCATCTGTCTCTTTGCCTTCCTTTGTGTCTTTTTCCGTTCCTACTCGCTCCCTGCTTCTGTTCCTGGTTGTTTGCATAGCTTTTGTCGTCCCCTGCCTGCTTTGTCCTGTCATCGGCGTGTTAGTCTGTCCGGAAGCCATACTCAAGCTTCGATCCATAGGGCGTCTGTGTGCCTCTGCATGCTGCGTTTCCGCGGCTCAGCTCGAGGAGCTAATGGCTCTTGCTAGAGTTCCTCAGGGGCATCCTGAGCGTGAGAAAAGTGACCTCGAACAGTGGGTCAAGGCAGCAGCGGCACTTGAAGCGAGCCCTGTTGAGGTGCCCCGAGGGCTCCAGAATGAATCAGCAGAGTTTGTCAAGATTTTGGCTCAGGAAGGAGGTTGGTCAGTGCTTTCTGATTTGTTCTGTGAATCTTATCCCTGCTGCTGTTGCTTTGCATGCGGTTTCTCTTTCCTTCCTGTGTTGCTGGACTGCCGCTTTCCGATTTTGTGAAAATCATCTTCTATCTTGCGGCTGTCAGGATATACTTAACCAGTTTTGTGTAAACTTGGCTAGATATTAGTACATGAGGCAACTGACTGGGTTGTCAGCCTGTGCTGCTCGCAGACCTCAGCCTTTGCTCTATGTGGCAATGCATCTGTTATCTTCCTTGTCCTCTCTGGTCCCTCCTTGGCTGCTGCTGCATGCCCACTCCGCTGTCCTACAATTGCGTGTTTCCACAGAGCTGCTACAGGTGCTTCGCCGCCTCCAGCAGGAGCCTCAGCAGCAAGGCACTTGCCGCGGCTCAGCGCTGTTCGCTGCATTGGCTGCTGTGGCAGAGAAAAACGGCGATGTCAACTTCAGGAGGACCTTAAGAGTCCCGCCCGGAAACACACCTGCCGGCGTAGGTGAGGTTCTCAGGGTGCTACTGCTGGTTTTTGCAGGCGCTTTTCATCTCACAGTTGCTGCCCGGTGTTTCCGTCCACATAATGTTTATAAATGAGGTCTGCACTTACATGCTGTACACAGCCACATTGCAACCTCCACAACCCCAAGAAATCTCTGTAAGCCTTTCCTGTTGCGCGCTCGCACCTGTCTGTTCGTTATTTTTGGCAGGTGCTGTCTCTCCGTGTTCCCGCTTACGCACCATGACGTTTTCTTTTCGTTCCGCAGTGACTGCAGCAGCTGCTGCAGCTGCTTCTGGTGTTGGTGCTGCTTTGCGGGTTTTTCCTTGGTGCAAGGCGCGACAAACCCCAAGGCACTTTGAGGTACGAAATTATCTACTGCACCTTCTTGAAGAAGATGCCTACCGTGTCAACCGGGTTGTTCCTGTGCTGCAAGCAACGCTTCGAATAATTAGGCGTCTGTACATATCAGCACTAGTGCATGCGTTATTGTTAATATACAGAGATTGTATATAAAGAATATGTGTATGTGTTATACACCCTTTGCGCCTAGCAGCTCATGATGGCAGTTGCCGTTCAGGCTTGTGTAGTTTCCGCATTGCTTTCGTGCTTCTGCAAATTTATTTAACATCTTTATGGCTCCCGTGGTAAGTGAGCGCGTACAGTGAGTACAGTGAGGCTGTCATCATTTGTGTCCAGCTTCTCAGGCTTTGCTGCTGCCAGTGCTGTCACTGCTAATTCAGCTCGACTGCGGCTTTCTAGATGTTGTGTTTTACAGAGTAGAGCCCAGGAGGGGCCACAGATCTTGAGAGAATCAACACAGGCTAATGTGTCCCAGGCTCAGCGGCAGCTTCCTTCTTGGTTGCTGTTACTTCAACGCCAGCAGGGAAAACGAAGTCAAATGCTGGGGCTACCAGCGCAAGATGAAGCTTCGATATCAAGGCTTCTTTCTATCGGCACTGCTGCAGCAGCGTTTCTCATGCCTCAAGGGGAATCCCCCCAAAAATGCAGCAGCAGCAAGAACAACAGCAGTAGCGTGATTCCATCAATTGACTGGGATGGACAGGACGAGGCAATCTACAGCGCGCTGATGAAATTAAAGGTGCAGCTGCAGCCGCAGCTCGAGCCGGACCTTAGGCGTAGGAGATCCAGTTCGACCATGTTCAGCGGTCCTCCGCTCATCGGTAGCACGCAGTGGGCTCGCCCAATAGTACAGCAATATGTGTATCTGTTGGAGCAGCAGCAGCAACAGCAGCAGCAGCAGCAGCGACAGTGGCAGAGTGCGAACTCTAAACGCTCTCCACAAACGGTATTTACCCCATTGCCTCCTCCTTCAGTGTTCGCGGATCGTTTGCTGCTGTTTTCACATCTTCTTGCTGCCCCGACTACAATAGCGCGTGCAGCCGGAGCTGGTGCTGTTCGGCACACCAGTGTCGCTGTGGCTGGCGTGGCTTCAGCCCTCTGCGTGAGTTCTCCGAATCTGCCGCCTTTGTTGTGTGGTCAGCGTCAGTAACGTGCTCTTTCACTGCCTTACTCACCTCACTTCCCTTAAAATTCGTGTGTGAGCTCTTGGGTGCCACATGTGGCATGATACAGCAGCACCAACGGCCAGAGCTGCGAAACATTTGGCCATCTGTTTAAATCCTCAGATTCCGATCGAACTAGCACAAGATCGTCTCCAGCAGCTTTTGCGCCGCATCGTGTCTTCGCTAACCATGCGGCTGTTCGCCCACATAAATCCCCTTAGCGTGCAGGCTAACGGCAGGATGGCATCGGGTGCTAAGGACAAGCAACAAACGCAGCGACGGCAGCAACAAAGGCTACTGCTTGAGGGGGCGGCTGCATTGCGTGAAGTTACTGCAATGCTCGGAGTGGAGGGCTCAGAGATGAGAGCAGTTGCTGTTGGCGTTCTGCCTTTGATGCTGCAGCGTCTCATCTTCTATGCGGAGTCCCAGTTGTGTGTCTTACCTCTTAGCTCAACCTCTGGCGTGGAGATGAGCCAGCAGGAACTAAGGATGGCAGCCATAAGGATATTTCAAGGTTTGCAGCTGACTGTGGAGGCAGTGCGGGACGCTGCTGTCGCGCTGATGGGCGCCGAAGCAGAAGCTGAGGCTGTGCACCAGATGGCAGTGTTGGCCTCACGACGGCTGCTGCCCGAGCTGACTTTTGCCGCGCTTTCTCAATTGCTGGCATCTCATGCAGAGGCTAGAAGCTCTTCGCAGGGAGGTCTTCTGTCGCTAGCGGACTCAATAACAGAGGGTGTTCTCGAGGCGGAGCAGTTTACAGAGAAAATTTTGGAGGGCGTGAGAGATCTCCTAGGCCTCAGTGTGGACCAGTACATGAATGTCCTGCAAGTTGGCTTTTTTTTAGCTGCTGCTCCGCTGCGGCGCTCACTGGAAGTCTTCGCGACCATGCGCAACGAAGATGGCTGCCTGCAATCTGCGGAACAGCTCCTTGCTCTCGACCGAGTACGAGCTGTTGCCAATGTTTTTGCTCGAAAGCTTGCCTTTTCTGCTGCACTTACTGCTGCCAAAGTTGCTTCTGTTTGTGCACCACTTGCGCTTCTGTTCCCGCTGGATTTACATTGTTGCAAGCCCCTGGCAGCATGCCGCACAGTCGAGAGTCGTGTTTCTTCCCGAATGCATGTTGCCATGCCCCACGCTAGGTTCAGAACTCATACTTTTCGTGTATGTGGATTAATAAAATCTTGTTTTACAACTGTTGTGATATTGAAGGCGTTAGAGCGACTGGTTGGTTGCTCCGTGGCAGCCCCACGCACGTCATCACCGAAAGCCATGCCAACAATGAGAATAAATAGGCGGCGGCAACGGTCTTCCCAACGAGAAGTCCCCCCGGAATCCAATCAAAGATCCTGTGAAGATGAACATCTGATAAGGCTCTTGTTGGCATATCTGCGGGCTCATGCGCTGCTGGGGGAGGCTCCCGAAACTGCAGCAGCAGAGGCGCACCAGCAAACATTGGATTTTTCTAAGGACGACAATGGAGGGCCCCTTGGCTTACAATTGGGCCAAAGCGAGGAAGCGCTCTCTTTGCAACGAATCGTCAACTCACGGAAAGAGACAACGATTATGGCGGCGAGCCAAACACCAGACAGATTGTCGGCAAGAACGAGCGAGTATGTGCTAAAATTACTGTTCCTCAGGCACCAGCCAACGCAGCAAGAATCATCGACTGCTGCTGCAGCAAATGCTTACACAGAGAGATGGAAGCAACTGAACAGCATCGACGCCAAGTAAGCTTCTTTACTTATGCAGAGTGGCCCAGATAAAGGCGAGCTTACCACACACATGGTCAGTCGCTAAGCTTTACTGTGTGGAGCCGCTGTGCAGACAAGAAAAGGCGCTAAAATTCGCGCAGCTGCGCGACTCCTTGAGTAACGCCCTTGCAGGTGCAAAGTCAACAGCATGGGGTTTCACGATTGATTCAAGCCAGACGAGACAACGTCTCCCAAGCAGAGGCGTTCCGGAGTGCTGGAAGCGATGGCTTCTTCAACTGAGACAGATTAACTCCTCAGCAGATGCAGACACTATCGCACTTCAGGCTAGGTCGAAATTCCCTGACACACCTCACCGTAGTCCATGTGCGGCACCCCGACATTAGCCGAAGCAATAGCCCTGTAGCAAGCATGCCGTGTTTTTAATGTTGGTAGGTCTATAACACGGCGTCAGGGCTTGTCTGCAACATGGTTGTGGCACATGCGCTGGGTGTTTTTAGAGATGAAGCGTTACTTCCGACTGCGGCGAGGCTAGGGCTGCTTGACATACGAGAGGCGTTGGCTGCGGCTGTCGAGGTATACAGGCAGGAGTTTAGCAGGGAGACAGATGCTGATGCACCGGTTACAGCAACAGCAGCGGAAGACCGCAGGCAGAGACTGCTGGGCTACCGCGCATTTCTGGGGCTCACCTCGGCTGACGTCTCCTCAGTACATTTGGATGCTTACAGAGTAAGTTGCTGCTCCAAGGCCTGAGATATTCCCTTTAGATCCGCCATTTTTGTATGAGCTGCAGCTTCACCCTTCGAATCCTCCTCAGAGAGACAGGCAAAAGAGCAGGGAGCTTCTAGCTCTTTTTCCCTCTCTCATTTGTCACTGCGTTTCCGGCCATCTGCAGGAGTGGTTCATTTCGGTCACGCGGGAGGCGCTTGATAGTGAGGGGCAATGGACAGCGGAGGTGCGCCGGGTCGTGGCCAATGCCGCTTCCAAGATTGACATCGCCGAAGCAAGTCTCAGCACAAAGATTGAAGGCCACATTCTTATCTTACCAAAAAGACTACGTTTTTGTTTGTTATTGCTAATAGTTGCAGACGCAGTGACGGTGGCAGCAGTATTTAAGAGCGCAGGTCGCTGCGCTGCGTCAGCGGGCACTTCCTGTGGGCGCTATCTATCCTTTCAGGGTGACAGGCAGGAACTGAGTGCTGAGGCTTTAGCTTTATTTGCTGTGGAGAGGCTTCTGCCTCCGGTGTTACGCGCTGCGGGGAAGTGCCGAGCGTTGACCGAAAATAGGAGCCACCGACTGTTGGCATCTCTGCCGCCCACCCTGGCAGTTGTTGTGGAGGAGGGAAACGCGGACGAGGCGGCTTTGGGGCCGCACGCGGATGACCCTCATGAACCCCTGTGGATGCATCTGAATCGTGCTTCCACCCATCAAAGGGAGGGTACGAAAGTGTTGCAAACGTGGATTTCAGCGCACCCAGCGGACAGCTCAGCAGCAGCAGGCATTAACGGAGAAAAACAAAGCAGCCTTCTTTCGCTTGTGGGAGCCCTCCAGCCTCTAAAAAAGCGTAGAGACGCAGAAAAATCTGATGTTTCACTGGATCCGACCTTCTTGTCTGCCTCTGGGGACGAACTAGACGCAGCAACGCCAGCAGGCTGGAAGGAAGAAGACAAGATGTCGGAACTGCTAGGAGCCCTAAAGGCACTATCACGGTTTGGATCTGAGTACGGGCTGTTTCCTGCGCCATCTCGTAAGAAAGCCGATACGGGAAACAGTAAAAGTCATTCGCACGGGGAAGCGGAGAAGTGTACTGTGTCGCCACTACTCTCAGCCATACGGGCTATACCCCGCGCTGAACCTGTGAAGAGCTTCGTAATGGCCTTTAGAAGGTACAAACCAGCGTGTTCAAGCATCGTATACCCGGTCTCTGAGCTCTGCTGTCCCTATTGCATGTGCTGTCATCTTCTTACAGTTTTACGCAGCACCATCAAGTGTGTTTTTCAAGGCATGCGCCTATTGGACACATGCCAACTGCCGGATGTTCATTCTCTTAGTGAATTGGTTTGCGAACGGTATGCAGACACCAGCATCCCCCTGTGGTGCCCATTCAAGTGGCTCTCGAAGAAGCCCTGAATGCTGCTTTTGGTGTTTCTTCTTGGGAAACCGCTGTATCAAGGTCACCCGTTTACTTGAAACAAAGGGAGGCTGAAGAAACAGCAACTGCGCTGTATGGATTGCAGCGTCTGCTTGTTTCAGCAGCGGCAGCGTCTGCACGCGCGTTTGCTGAAGCTGCGGAACTTTCGCGGCCCATTTTTGCACATTCGAGCCCATCTGTCGATCGAAAGATAGACCAGCCGCTGGAAGCTCCACTTTTGAGTGATGCAGCAAAGGAACAAGGGCTGCGCCTGCTGGACGTGAGCTCAGGCCCACTTCGTATAATTCTAAACCCTAAGGATCACGAATGCTCAGTGAACATAACGCATAAAGCACTCATTCACTTGACACCAAGTCCGTGTGGAGTCTGCAGATTGCCTCTTTGGAAGGGTCCCGAGCCGTCGCTGCAGCCTTAGCGCCCAGAGTGGGACTTGTCGAGGACGACAATGTTGCTCAGCGGAGCCGTGAAGGTGATGTTGACGCCACGCTAGCGGCTGCTCAAGACAGGATAAAAAGAATTATTGCTGCTTACGGATTAACACAGCAGGAAGCAGCGGGGGCAAATGGGGACCGAGTGGAACTTGTAAGTTGCGTAAGAGTATTTAGGGCCTGTGTTCCCACTACTGTGCTTTGACCTGCCTCCCAATCTACAGAGGGTCAATGTCATTCCCCTCTTTAAGAGCCCAAAGTGCGAAGGTCCACTTTATGGCGAGGTATTGTTTCGTATTACGCAATGCGGTTCTTCACCTGCTGTGTCTGCAGCTGGCGCTGCAGCTTGTTTACAAGGCCGCTGTGCATGAGGCAAAACAGAGGAACTCGCTTCTTGAAGAGGCAGAGAAACGCAATGTGGTGCCTCCAGCTTTCTGTCCGTGGAGTCCCACCAGAGGTATTGCCGCTGCTGTGTCAGCCCTGGGAATCGCAGAGTGGCGCCGCCGGGTGCACGCGGAATCTCAGCAACTATCGGAACTGTTCCGGTACTTATGCACCCTCGTCGCTACATCTGGATATCATCTCTCGCATAAAGTTCTGTGCTTTTCCGATCTCTGGAACAACACAGGCGCCCGAAAGGGCTCCACAGCTGCTGTTGGTTCATACGACGAGTGCTGCGATGCAGGCACGAGGCGGGCTCTATAGTGTCGCGGGCTTTGACGGCTGCAAAACGGGCCAAATGCTTCAAATCTCGCTGTAGCATATTCAACGCCGCAGTGCAGGATATTTCAACGAGCCGAAGTTTCTTTGATTTGTCAGGCTTTCTTACCACAAAGCACGTCAAGGACCACATAACAAGACGGTGCGCCTTGCTTTCTCCTAGGCAGGCCTGGAGCGCCTCGTGCTACTAAGAGCGCTCACAGTGTATGGAGCAGGTGATTTTCTATTTGCGCAGGATGGGTGCTGCCGCTGCGGAGGTAACAGCGTTGATGGAGGCCAACGAGCTCCCAGCAGCTGTCAGAGCCCTCAGCGGGGTCACTGACGTAGTACTGCTATCCCGGGTTGTTCTGCGGCAGCCGTGGTGCACTGCTTCGTCTCAAGGACTTTTAAGGACAAATATTTTTGCAAAATTAACTCCTCAAGAACGAAGATACCTGGTAAGCTGGCCCGAATCCCCTTGTCCGACTATCCGGGTTCAGTGTTTGGACTCCGACTCAGGACACCTAGCATGTTTCATGTTTCATGTTGGCTATGACTGTTTGCCCCTTGCAGCTCGATCTGTGCCATGCATCTCCTCCTCCTAAGCCAGAGAAGCAGGAGCTGGAACTTCTAGAAGAGATTTTGACAACCGTACGTTCGTGAAGCCACCGCGTGTACAGAGGCTGTGCACAGAAGAGCAGCTCCACGGTGCAGCGGCCCTTGCATCTAGCATTTCATTTTTCCTTGTATCGCCTACTGGCGGAAACACTACTTGTCTTTTTCCGTTACGAATCATGTTGGACGCAGAATCGTTGCTGTATGCCAAACTGCCAGAGTTAGCATGATACGCTAATCCAGGTAATTGCTGCGCTTACCTTTGGAGTAACAAATTTAGATGCGACGTTCGTACTAGGCGAGAATTCGAGCTATAGTGCAAGTCGCTTTGCGGCATTGTTGGGAAGGGAAGGTTGTTTACTAGTGCTGTTACAAATAACACGAAGACGGTAGCTACCTGGCACGTAAACGCTGTGTAAGGACACACCAAATATGTAATGCATACGTAGGGCATCTAATTGACCTTGACGAAGGAAGAGGAATTCTGGCAGCCCTATGTGCGAAACGTGGGTATACTGAGGAGGCTGCATACAGCAGTGCTGTACTACTTACTGGAGCATGAGCAGGGTTATTTCCCACGAACACACATTGAAGGGGTGACTCCCTGTGGATGCAGAAACTCAGATGGACAAATCTGAAGTGCAATTTGCCATAAAGTAGGAATGTATCGAAGACGAACCGAAGCATATTTTGCTTATGGTCCCGTTTGTCGTGGGACTGTCAGCAACTTCGGGATGTGCACGTGAACAGTCACCTCTGGTTTTTGCCTGTAAATTAAAAATCTTGGCATTGGGCTTACATATACATATTCAGTCTTCAGCTGATCACTTACTCCATAGAGGAGCAACTCAACGGTGTGTGTGCTCGAACGCATTGTACGTCATGGAGGCCCATTTCCTCTTTCGAGAAGCATTAAATCGTTTCTTGCCTGGCAATCTCTTGTGCACTTCGTATATGTCTGCAGCTCCTTCAACTCGTTGTTTGCGAAGAATGGTGTTGGGGGTCAGCCAGGGGCCCAGGCTCGTGTCCTCTGCGGGCCGCGCATCAGGCATTGAAATATCTCATTAAATATGGTTATTATTCGCCAATATGTTTCAAACCTCAAATGTTGCGTTTCTTGGTTTCCTAGAGGCAGTCTGCCTTGCGCGACGATCACGGGATGCCTGATGGTTCACGACCACTGGTTGTTGAAGTTCCATTGCTCCCTCCTATAATAGTAACATACCTGCATCTGAATCTTCCCTTCTCCTTTTTTTACTTCTCTAGCCCGCTTTTCACTAAAGGGACGCTCCATTGCAGCAAGCCTTTCATCGCTCGCGCCACGTCCCACACGAAGTTCCATCCAACGCAAGAGCTTCTACATGCCGCTCGGCAGGAGCAGCACAAACTTGAAGAAATGGATTGCCATTAGCACATCCACTTTTTCCATTTTACAAAGGACACAGACAGCTAAAGAGATGGCCTGCCAATAACATCCCCGCTTCCTTAACATTTGTGACCATAGGCTCCGTGCACAGGCAGGAATCAGACCTCCTGGCCAGCTGTTTTAGCGCTGCATGCCGCACAGAAGCAGATCCTCGATCTCAAAATATGCAAGTAGAAGCTCCGCAGAAGACAGCGGTGATCCGAGAAAAGCCTTCACAATGGGTCACTGCGGATGCCACCGACCTTCAACCGCCTGGAGACTCAGGACTTGCGCAAGTGGGCATTTTCACATGCAGCTCACCTCCTGAAGTGCCTCTGGCGGAGCGTCGATGCTCCAAAAGATATTTCATGTTGATATTCGGTGTGCACTGTGCCTCAAATGACTACACACTTTTTGCCTGGTGATTCTGTTCGCTGCCTATCTTGTGTACAACTGCAGTCCCTGCGGTTCTACGTGGCACATGCCAATGCGGGGAACCGTAACATGTCTGAGAGTCCAGTGACAAGCGACATCTTTCGCTATCCTCCAGAGACGCGAACGGCGGCGGCGGTTGCCCTAGCAGCAGACAAAGAGGACCGCCTGCTACACCTTGTGCGAGGCTACGGCTGTGCTGTGATACTGGCCAACCTCATAACCACCTTCTTATGTTCCAGTAAGTCCCCTACCTGTGCCCAGTTAATTAATAGAGTGTTATCTACGATGCTGCAAGGACATATCTGTCCAATGCGCATTGCTTGTTTTGGGTCTTTTCATTGAATGACTGGTCCGAGAATCGGACACGCTTGGGCTTCCTAATGTGTTGCGCATACAGTGGCACTCATGTTCTTCATCGGAGCAAACGCCCCAGTGGATCCTGAGTCACTCCCAGCAAGCTTTGGTAAGATTACCCCATGGAAGGCACAACGCACCAGGCAGCCGCCTTCGATTGTTAAAGGAAGACCTTCGTTTGGTTTAACTCAAGGGTTCTGAGATATCTCGTGAGCTGTTACACCTTACTTTTAATCCGTCTTCTTTGTGAGTAGCTCTAACACCGAACATTCACGTGGTGCCGGCTTACCCCGTGACGAAGCTGGAAGACGCCCTGGCAAACCCCCGCTCCGTCGTAATCACAGTATGCGGCACAGTCCCTGTCTTGTTTTTCCAGCTTTACGTTTGCGTGTAAACACTCATAGGCGTTAGTTCCTTAGGTGCAAGGCTGCACTGTAGTGTACATTGTTGTTCACAACGCAATATTCTTGAGAGCCTGGCAACCGACTTCTGCACTTGCTGCCGAATACGCCCCTCCTGCAGGCATTTGACTCTGAGGGATTCTCCGTCAAATATCGCCACGACGTTATTGGATGGGAGGCCAGCAGGGACCGGAGCACCGCTACACTCTTTCTTTCCTCAGATCGAAGGCTCATCGTCACCTCCAGTGAGCGCCTTTTCATGGGCCTGCGTTGAATCCAATGAAAATGAACTGTTTTACAGACAATGCCGACGCAGCTGTGCCGTGAAGTTAAAACGCCCTGGAGGTCACATCGGTGTTGTCCCTAAAAATGGCATTTGTTGAGCAATGGCACGGAAAGTGTAGAGTTCTACGGAGTGCACCTGCTGTGGTGCAGCAAGTATTATCTTTGAGGACCATATGTCGGGTTCGCGTCTGGCGGAGTGGGAACTTTGGGGCGAGAAAGGGGTTGACAATGCACCTCACGCAGTCCTTCGAGATGCCCTTCACGCAGTAGGAGAGGGAACAAGTTCATCAGTCCCTCCCACAGCAGACGAAATTAAGGACCAACTTACAAATCCACTCATCAGTACAACACCGGAGGACACACATAGCTCTCTCACAAGCCGTCGTCTCTCAATTCCCATGACAACCCCTTCCCGCCAATTTCCATCCCTACAGCCGTCACAGCTTCTCTCCGCTGTGCAGAACTCTTTGGTACATCCACAACCCAGTGATGCCGCCTACCTTTTTGTCAGTCCCTCTTTCGCCTCCTGGTGATGCGGTGGAACTACGCAGAACGTCAGCTGAAGTAGAGTTGCACTGGCATCACTCTCTGAGGAAGCCTTCCCCACTGAAGCAAATGCCAGCTACTGACGCCATCCCTCGTGTGCATCTAGCCGTGCTGCTTATCCGTGTACGTGGTGTAACTGCTTGAGTCACCTGCCTACCCGAGGCCATCCGCAGAGGGTAAATTTTGTCGAAACTCCCCTGTGCACACTGGTCACTCGCGAAATGACAGACCCTGCAGCTCAGCTAACTTAGAACCTCTAATCCAAATCAGTTGCTGGCTTCAGGTGTAACTGATGCAGCCTGCCTGCAGCCTGAGCTGCTGGCACGCAAAAATCCATAGAGAAGCGTGTCTGACTTGCTGAAGGATATACCATAGGGGTGGAGTCCACCCCTCCAGAAGATAATGGCTCCTACATCGCGTTCAAAAAATAATTCTACACGTGAACTCATTTAGGGCGGTTCGAAGACTTCAGTCTTTCAGCATACTTTTTTAGTTAAAATATATTAATTGAGTAAAATGTATCTCGATTCTGTCCAAATTCAGCCTTACGGTGGGCTTTTTCAAGTTCATGGACAGTAGACCCTGGTCTTTGGCTCCAGCTGAGGTGAAGCCACGCATGTAAAACCGACGAGGAAGCACCTTTGTGGCTTTCTCGTCACCCTCAGCGGCGCAAGTCTTCTCTTCAAATGGTTCAGGTGGACGATGATTGACAACTTTGAGACCTCGGCGCATGCTTTCTTTGCACAAAGTGTTTCCTTTATCGGCTCGTGCGCGGTGAACGCAAAGATGCCGCGAGAAAGGAATGCATGACAGCGGTGACGCCTGTGTCAATATCAATCCATGATGGCGTGTTCTGCTGGGGAGCTTCATTTGTTTCTAGTGGAAGGCCCTCTGCCTTCATGAGCTCTTGATAGATGTCTTTTGTGTATTGCAGTGGTGCGGCAACATGCCACGGGAAGCCCGGTCCGTCCTCCGGAGTCCAGTCTGGGCCTCCTGGGGTAAATCGATCAGAGGGGAGTCGACTACGATCAGGGAAAGCATCAGGGAAAGACCCAGATCCCGGAGTATGAATAGGGGAGCCCCAGCGCAATTCGCTCCTCGAATCAAACGTTGCGACTTGAGGCATTTTTTCCCACGCATGATTATCCTGGTCTGTTGGCCTCCTCTCAACGTTCAAGAGAGAACGCAACAGTCGCCGCTGTTGGGTTGCCATTCCAAAAACAGCCACGACAGCGCGAGACAACAGCGCTTCTGCTGCTTCTTCGACTGCTAGTTCTACCACTAAAACCCCCGGTGGCAAGACGCTAGCAACTGTGCTCTGTAAATACTGATCAAGGACACCGATACGACGATCATTGACATCGGCGATCTTCTCTAAGGTCTGATGAAGTCCCTCCAGAGACGTCATGCCATCTTTGTTTTGAGTCATCATCCACAATCGTGAAGCACCTAAGGCACACGTAGGTCTCACCCTAAACCCAAGACGAGCGTGAGGGGAGATATACTCAAACAAAATTCGAGCATCCGCCAAGTGAATCAGCCCCTTGTGGAGCGCCCTCAGCACGTGTTGGGCACTAGGAAACCGAATGAATCGCGTTTGCAGGGTCACACGATACTCTGCACCTATCGCCGCCACCACCTCCGTCATCGCGCGCTGGGCATACAGCACTTCAGGACTTGAAATCGATTCTTTGCTTCCCATGGGCATTCCCACGAGCACCACGCCAGTACGTAAGATGTCCATAAGGGCATCATCTGGTGGAATTCTGTGGGCAGGAGGAAAGCTCCGGGCTACAGATCCAGGCACAGTCCCGCCACAGTCAAAGAAAGGAACAATGTTTATCTCTTGAAGATCCTCAATGAGGTTATCTAGCACAGAGTTATGCACAAGCTGCACGAGAGCAGCGTTATACGAATCGTGCAGCGCACGGGTGCGCAAGTATCGCCGGCCAGATGCCAGAGGCTCCCCGGCGTCTCCGCGTAGGCTGTCGAACAGCTCCATTTCCCCCACCGGCGTCGATGGCTCCGTGCTCCAAGGCCCTGGAGTGGCAGGGTAGGAGTCTTCGCCATCTGTGGGGCCTCCAGGCGTATCAGCTCCATAAACACCCTCCCATGAAGATTTTCGACTACCCACGTAAAACTGTTGGGACCTCTGGAAACCAAGACTTTTCTTTGTAAGTTCTCTCCTTAATGAGGACAGCGCTGGGTCTTCCCCAGGCTTATCCGGTGCAGCTGGGCGTACGGGGTTCCTCTTTCCGCTTGCTGCAGTGGGACACTTGCTACCGTGTTTGTCCATAAGGAATAGTGCCCCTGTGGCGTACGTTGCTCCTGCAACGAATTGGCGTAGGCCATAGTGGATCCACGGCAACGGTACTTGCGCTGTTGCTGCCAGTGCCTCCTCATCCATGAGTACATCGATCAAATGTGACCCCGGTGCGCCGTCCGACAGTAGTTCATAGATAGTAAAGGGGGGGAGGACGCGAGCTAAGCTCTGGTGGTTCCACGTACTGTCTACTACCACTGTGCGACCCTCTTGATCATAAGACAGGAAAATTGAGTCTCGAAGAGCCCGCAAACTAGCGATGTTTGTGTCGCTCTTCACAATGACAATAGTGGACTGTGTCATTACCTGATCTGACCGGCTGTATCTTGATGTCATTGTGATCCCGTTGAAGGGGTTGTGACTTAGGACCATGTTGATATCTGTCATGTGGGCTTGCCCGGCATCCAGCGCCTGCAGTACGACAGCAGTAGATGCCTTATATACATATTCAATCTGAATAGGCAGAGATCCCCTCCGGCCAGTGGACTCGGAGAGTCCTTCAATTTCTGAGTAGTGCGAATCGATCTCATCTACGATTTCGCGCAGGAAGCTACTGTTAAAAGATGATGTTGCGGGGTCTTGAGAAGCTCCCCCGGCCACAGTCGCCACCCGCAGGACGCGTCGCTCTAAAACTTCCCGTAGTAAGTCGTGTTCATAGAGGTCGCTAAGCTTTGGCCATGCGGGGCTAGCCCCTTGAAGCTCCACAGCAAAAGAAAGAGGTAACCTATATTTTAGCAACAACTGATTCCGCACGCCGCGATCAACGAGAATCCGGAGGGCGGCGTTAAAGGCCTGACGAAGCGCAGCCGCACACGGGCACGGGGCAGCGGAGAGGATCATCCTGCAAAGAAACGAACATGCAGAAGACACAGCTCAGGCGCAGCAACGTAGCGCGCAGCAAATCGTAAAGGCGGCGGTGTGAACCATTCTCAGCGGAAAATCCCTCACCTCCTGTCATCGATATCTCCCCATATTTCCATGGGTTCTTCATCCTCCAGAAAGTCATCATCATTCATGGGCTGCTTCTCTGGAGTGCGGGGCACTGGGGACTGCCGGAGTGCCTCCGTGGCTATTTTCCGTCCAAGGAAACGGCCGTCGAAGACCGTAGACGCTTCTGCCGCCCATGAATAGACTGCCGAAGACGATTTCTTTGTCCCTTTAAAAGGATCCGTGGGGTGCCGTTGACACCAGAGCCAATCATGGCAACATGCTACGATAAGGAGTATGAGGGCGCGGGAGACTCGCAGTGGGCGAGCAAGCTGGCGGCTGTTGCGGTCGTTCCTGCGCTTCGTATGGCCTCTTCCAGTTTCCCTTCCAATTTCGGATAGGCCCGTAAGAGGGCTGGAGCTTGAAGTGGCTGCGTCTGGCCTCATACTTCACTCCTCAAAGGACAGTGGGCGTTTACAGTTACACTGCACGTCATCATACTGCCTTGAGTCGCCGCAGCAACGTGCCGCTCTGCAAACCAGCTCTTTAGGCTGGAGGTCGGCAGGTGCTGCAGTGCGGATCGGGCTGCCCAACCGCCAAGGGGAGACAGGACGCTGTAGGTTCGACCAGGATGAAAGTACCGCCTCAGCTCACAGGCGAGCAGATCAGCAAATAATGATATAGAACACCCTCTTAGTGGCTCTGAACAATTAGATTGTCCAGTTTTCGAGCTCTTTTCTCCGCCGCATTTGTGGGGGATTGGGCGCCTTTTGACTGACTCGCGGAGGGAAGGATCTGGGGGGAGGTTCAGTAGTGCTAAGGGCTACAGTGAGCGCATAACTCGCTCAGACTAGTCACATTATGCGCTACAAAGAGTCGGAAAAACTCCATAAGGCTATGCTGTCGTGGTTTGCGGGGTCTGGCCAGTGCTCAAACAAGCATAATGAGGCATGGGCTTTTGTTATGGGGCTGGCTGAGATCCTCTACCGAGGGTGGCGCCTGTGAGTGAGAAGTACCGGTTCGATAATCTCGGACATTCCTGTACATTTGAATGCGTGTAATTTGACGTTTTTTGTTCAGTCAGGTCCCATACCTAGATCAGAGCAATTACGGCGCTCAATTAAGGGTCCAGCAGTGCGTTGACCACGGAAATGGGGTGGGCAACTTGCGTTCTCCTTTCTTACAGCTCACGTTACATCCTAATCTAGAGTGCGAGCCATAGTTACCATTCATAACGCAGAATTGCATAGCAAAACATTCTGTTGCGAAACACAGGCATTTGTTCGTGATAAACGGTAAAGCAGCGGGTGCTCGATGCCATGCATGGCTGCAGGAAGGGTACTTTGTGCACTTCAGACGGTTCCGAAGGAGAACCATGCCTGACACCATGTCATACTTTTTAAAACTGTAGTCGTTATAGAAGTCTAGGCGACTCGCTGTTGATCGTCTTGGAATACGACACTCGGCTCCGCTCCCCCAAATACCAACCAACCCCCCAGCTTCATGTTTTATGCTTTTTTCATGCTCGCCATACTTCATCGGGATTTTGATTGATCAGTCACTGGGTCTATATTGAGTTAGAATCACCTTTGTAGTCTGCAACCGATAAAGTGAGTTGTAGCCACTGCACTTCCTTTGATTGTTTGCGTTTCCCTAAGATAATACAAAGTTCTTTCTTTTAGGCAGTACGTGGATGCACTCGCCTCAGAGCAAGGCACGATGGCCCATAGGGCGCGGTGTGCAAGGAATTTCCCAACGGTCGCTGCTGTGCAACACAAACACATACTGCGCTGATCAGTTATCCCTGGCAATGGAGATGTACACATACAGCATAACATGGATGTTCGCTGGAAATATAAGCGTACCGTCTGCAAATTTCAGCCTTCAGCAGTCAAGGTTCCACAGGCACATGCTCACATCTTGTGCGTCAAGGGCCCCACTTAGTGTCTCAAAATGCGTGAAACTTATTTTTCGATGTTTAAGGGTTTTAAACGCTGCTCACAGCCAGTTGATCTTGAGGAAAGGGAAAGTTTTGCTTTCCAGAACAGCTTCATTCGGTGATCCTAGTATGACGTCTCATGCAGACCGGGTTTAGGCGAGGCCTCATGGTGTGTCCAGGCGTCTTAATAATGCGTTCAGGTCAGACTCCCCTCGATCTGGACTACTGTGCAACCCCAGCGTTTCCCTTGGTGGAAGCTGCATCCAGCTCCACAGGCAGTGCTGCGCGCCACAACAGGCAACGGAAACAGCATTGGGAGGCTGCGTAAACTTAATCCAACACGTATACAATATGCATTCCACTTAAAGGATGCACAAGCTAGGCCTCTTAGGTTGCCCGGACCCTGTGAGCGCTGCTGACAATCCCAAATTTTTGCTTGGCAGTGGACCTATCTTTCTGTTCGAGGACTGCGCCTATATCAAAGCAGAAGACGCCATTGTACAGCATGAAAAGGTCAACATTCTCGAAAGCCTGAATTATGTACTCGATAAAGGGCTATTTTCGGTTTTGTACCGGGTGACTGTGAACATCTGCCCATTGGAAGGCCACGCCCTTCTGGGTAAGGTAGGCGAAGTGGATTTTGGCATCACAGAATTCCCGGTCTCGACATGCAGCAATAGTTCACCGTGCCACGAGAGCTGCTTGCACTTTGCGCCAAAAGGTACTGCTGGGTATCTTGCCTGCAGCGTGGTTTGTACCCTATGCGTAGGTTTTATACCAGGCGTAGGCAGATTTCTGTCTGGTAAGCTTGCCTTGCTGAACTGCTTCAAAACATGAATGTTGACGAAGGCACTCAGAAGTTGCCTCCGTAGGCAAGCCTGCCGGTAGACTTCTGAGTAGTATGCAAGCACTTCGCTCGTGTAAAAGTGCGGGTGATATGCATACGCACCGCACGGAAATCTCCTGGTACGTACTGAAGCTGCTTTCGAAGGAAACTGGCTCACGATCGCGGCCAAAAGGCATTAGCATTAGAACGCACCCGAATAACCGCAGGATCGAGCGAATAAGACGCTTCTGCTGGTCCTCTTTGGCTACGTAACCCCAATGGAAGCTTGTTTGTATTATAATTTTAGAAAAATATTTGGCTCCTCCTCACCATGTTCACTTTTGTTGAGGCAGGTGTCATGCGGAATTTAAAAACAGTCACAAAGGCACACAACATTTAGCAAACAATAATGCTCATCTTCCGCTTGCCAATGCAATCACTGTATTTGTCAAGCCTTTCAGCCCTGGTGCACACACAAGAGTGGGGGAGGCAGATCCAACGACACACATTTTTTCTGCGAAAGCTGAGTTGATGGGGTGTCATGAAATAGATATCGAGATGTGTCGGGAAAATGATGGGCACCTTTAAGGCAGGGCTGTGACAGGAGCGCTTTGGCGTTGGCCAGGCATGGTATAGATGAAGACAGCTAGGTGTCTACGTAATAGGTAGAGATTTTCAGTCAATATTTTAGGCTTTTACTGTCTGGAGACGTTCATCACACACAGTATGCACTTGCTTGGCGTCAGGCCACGTTGGCTGGTCATCGTCTTCAGCATGCTTTGACTCCCAGACAGCCGGTAGGCCGGGTGTTTGGAGGATTGCTTCATTATGCCACCCAAATGCAAGCAGCAGCAGATCCTGCATGTCTTCACAGAGCTGAGGGGCGGACCCGGCGTTCGAGTCAGTGACAGCCAGTGAAAGGTTTAGCCCTGCTCTGGGTTATTTAGAGGATCAAAAACTGCACATGACTGCCGAACTAACTCCCCGCTCCGCATGCTCTTTTCTGCCCTTCCATAGCGCTTGTACTGCTAAAAAATGTGGGCGTAGGAGAGCTGGCGTCCATTCTGCCACCATACGTAGCACCTGTATCGACGATGCGCCGTAGGGCCCCTTTGCAGAAACCTTGGGTCGTGCCATGCCTGGCGTACCGTCCTGTTTTTCCGTTTCGCTAGTGCACCCCACGACTTCCCCACGCTGTCTCACTCACATAGGGTCTCAGCTTGTCAGACTGAAAAGTCCAGGCTGCCTTACGTCGTACACGCCAGTTGAGTCCCAAGACCAGGTTGTAGTAATTTGGTCCAAATTGGAATCCAACCAAAGGCCATTCACAACTGCACTGCATTATTATTCCTGTAACAGCGTGCTCGATATGCAGCATTCCACCGTTGGCCACGCTGGATACGCAAGCTGCAGTGAGCCCCGGCACCCTAGGGGGTGGCTGCTTTAGAAGTATCGGGCTAACAATGCTACGAGATTTACAAGTACTCAAAAAGGCTTCACAAGTGTCGTCAACTATCTCGAATCGAATATCTGCTGTCGAGTCGACACTAAATAGCACACCCCAGCACTCACTTGTTGGCAATTCCCTCAGCATCTCGGGTCATCCATTGGGACACAATCTACACCTGCAGACAGGGGAAACCCTTACTTTGCCCTACGTGGAACATATCCTTCGTCGTAACGCTTCCACACAATAAAGTCTTATAGTTTCTTCTGTAGTTCTTGGTTAAGCTTCTCTACTGCCTTCTCTGAAGGTCCTTTCGCATCATCAGCCAGTAGATCTTGTCCACTTGCTGGCATATGGAGGATCTGCCATCCTTAGATCTCTTTTTGCACCATTTATGTGTAATTCATATCATCCGTGATTCTCCTTTATTTGATGCAGGCTACCAAAGATCATGCTTCTTTGTTGTCAGTGACACGATAGACGATGCTTCGTGCGAGCTTAACTTCTGTTGCAGATTTGTAGTGTCGCTGGCGAGAAATGAAGAAACCATCAGGATTGGCGTACAAGGCCGTCTGAATGAGACCGACCGTATAAGATTGTTCGAATGGTGTCTTTGGGAGCGTAAGGTACGATTTCCCTCTGTCTTCGTCAACGAGCAAATGTATCCGTGCGCCCATAAGCGGGCCCGTGGGACCATGAATGTCAGTATTGTTAGCTTCAAGCCATAATTAGCTTCCTCCTCCCAGCATTTTATTTGTTTAGGTATGAAAGTAACAGGACACTTGTTTCCAATTTGTGAGTTGCGTCAGTTTCGAAAGTTTTGCGGTAGAGCCGTTTTTCATTGTGTGTAGGGGGTCCTGCATATATTCGTGGCGGCGCTTACTGCTGCATCTTGATAAGCACATCAACAGAGTGTTGGAATGTAAATATTTCTTGTACTACAGACACTTTTTCCGTCTGCCTTTGTGCGGGAGGATAACCGCTGCGGGATCGCCGTGCACTGTCAACTACGCATAGCGCTTCACCTCAGCACCAAAAAAGCGCCGACCAACATCTGGCATTTCCACGAAGTCAATTAACAGTCATTGTACTGGGAAATGGGGGAAATTTAGACTTTATTATTGAGAAGAGCCTTTGAAGAGACAGAAGCCGGAGAAAGCCACTGGTAGGGCGGCGCCGACCAGCCGCTTAAGTCAAGGGACCGCACCAGCTTCATCCCTTAGCTGGCCTGCATTTAGTAGCGGACTGGGCAAGTTTACACATTCTACACTAAACCACGCGTGCTTTTTTAAATGGCAATTTTGAGACTCTGTTTGGCCTTAGAACCGCGGCGACACCCTTGTCGCCAACAGGAGAGCTGTTTCTATCGAGTGCCGCAACCGACAGAGGCGCAGCAAAAACTCTGTCGCATGCTTTCCAGTGTCCCGTAGCCTGGCCTCCGTTCTCCTTTTTTACTTTTACTACAGCTTAAGTGTATTGGGGAGAAGCATAGCTAGTTTGAAGCCGCGCGGGCTAACTCTTCGGACACTTCGCCATGACGGCCAGACTCAACTGGCGCGGCGGCGCTGCCGTTCTATTCGGCATTTTGCTGGCTCTAAAAAGCTGCCCTCTGCAAGCCGACTCTTTTTCTTTCACAGACCTCTTCCCTCGCCGGGAAGAAGCTCCTCCATCTAGTAGACCTTCGGCTGGTGGGGATGTCGCTGCTGCCGCTTTGTTCGGCGGCGGCTTCTTCGGCGGTCATTCATCGCGTGACACTCCAGAAAGCCTTGGCTCTACTGAGGCGAGCTCCGACCTTTTTTCATCTACAGGCCTGGCTCGTGTACTGCGGCAGGCCGCAACCTCCGCCACGGGCGTGACAAGCGACGTAGCAGGGCAAGCGGCGGAGGCCTCCCACCAGGGTATCGAGGGGGCTACTTACGGAGCACAGGAGGCACGGAAAACAGCCTGGGGCTGGTGGGATGGGGAAACCTCACATCAAGCTGCAGAGGCAGCGCAACAGGTCACCCGCGACGCAGCAGAGGCAGCATCAGGAGCAGCACGGGAAGCCAAGAAGGGCCTTTACGCCCTGGGTGCGCTTCTGCAAGAAAATGCCCCAGTTGCAGCAGATGCAGCGTACGAGGCAGCGAGGAAGGCCACGTCTGCCGCCGGTGAAGCAGCTAGGGACCTGTCATCTGCTGCCCAAGACGCCAAGTCTGCCGTTCTTGCCTGGGCCGACCGTGTCCGTGAGGAGGTGCAAAGCAACTCGAACGAGACGCTTCAATCTGCTTCCAGGACTGCTGCAAAGGCCGCTGTGGCGGCTGAGATAGCGCGTCGGGCTGCAGTTGACGCCGCAGAGAAAGCCAACACAGCAGCCCGAGAGGCGAAACACACTCTCGAAGTTTTAGGACATGAGGTGCAATCGCGGTCAGAGGAAGCTGCGGAATCCGCCATTAAAGCTGCTCTTGAAACATCCCATAGAGCTGGAGAGGCAGTCAAGACGGTGCAGAGCGCTGCCGAGGCAGCCAAAACTGCTCTGGCCTCCTGGGGAGATGCCATTAGCGGGATGCTGCATACAGGGTCAGACACAGTCAAAGAGGCAGCAGAAAACGCCTCGAACGCAGCGAGGAATGCTGCGGAGCGTCTCGAAGAAGCAGCTAGCAGTGCTTCCACCGCGGCGGAAACATTGCAAGACACAGCAGGCATGGTCTCCTCCGGTGCACAGCGCGGAGTCGATAAAGCCGACGCAGTGATCGAAATACTGAGCACCAACGCATCTAAACCTTTGCTCGGCGCTCTCTGGCCTTGGGCAAACTCTAAAGAGCAAAACCCCCAGACGGAGACACAGGAAGCATCACCAATGCGAAACTGTGATTGCTCTGCCGATGCCGAAACAGCCCAAGGGGCTCCGTGTGACTGCACGGAGAAAAGCAACAACAATTCTATCCTCGACGCGACTAAGAGGCTTCTGGGCTTCGGCGCTCCCGCGGAAAAAATGATAGAGACTGCCCTCAAAGAGGCGGCCAGCACTGAGACAGCCGCAACAGATGGCACGAAAGAAGGAAGAGATACGTCTTTTCCCACTTTCCTTCCCTCAGAAGCTAAAGCTAACCTGAGGCCAACTGACAGTGCCGCGTGGCTCGGCAGCAGCGTTCTGCCGAAAGCTGAAGCTGAGCTAGAAAATGCTGAGCTCCCAGGAGCACAGGAGCCCGAAACTGAGGCTAAAGACTTCCTTCCTGCAGTGTACAAGGAGGGACCACCACTGGACTGTGATCCCTTTCCTCCTTTCAGAGACTGTATCCGACAATGCAACGGGGAGGCGCCCAAAGAGGCAGACGCTGCAGAAACGCATGACGAACTGCCCCATGGTCTCTCTTCCTACGACTACAGCAACAAACGGTCCTGCCACGCTTCCTGCAAGTCCAAGTGGCTTGATACAACTCTCCCTGGCTGTCTTGACAGCTCAGGTAAGGTTGTGGCTGGCACCCCTCCTGCAGAGCAATTCCGCTCAACCACCACGACCACAACAACTACGACTACTACCACTACTTCCACCAACCCTGAAATCAATCGCAAATCCGCACAATATTCGTGGGGCTCTTTTATGAAGCGCATGCAGAACAAAGAGGATCCTCCTCAGGATCTTCAAGATAAGATTGAATCTTCCGGTCTATCTTGGTTTTTCTCACGGGGAGACACGACGACTACCACTACAACAGTACCACCCAGTAATGGTTTATTAGAGTCTCTTTTTGGAAACACAAAAACGCAGCAAGTCACCGAAGCGGAAGACAGTCCACGCCCTCCCTCTTTAATACAGGGCTGGGAATGGCGAAAGTGGCGAAACGCCATCACCGGGCAGAGAGATACGGATGATAAAGTAGAGGATGCCTCACAACGGGATGAAGGCACAGGAGCTGCAGCTGTTATGCCCGAGCTCAACAGCGCCCCAAACACGAACCTCACGCTCTTGGGAATTGCAGCTGTTGTGCTTCTTTGTGCTTTGTTTTTCGTCGCATTCGTGCTCCGACGCTGGGAGGCCCACCACAGAGAGAGAAGCCGCGCAGCTGAAAGGCAGCAGCTGTCTGAGAGCTCGAGGTCGGACATCCAGCGCCCTCTTATCCCCCAAGACGCGTAGGGGTCAACTGAAGGAGACGGGGGCAACTGGAGGGGAAATACTAACAACCCTACTGCCTCTCCTCCCACGCGATGTTTGTCTCTTTAGTTTGTTAGATTTGTCTGCATCTGCTTCGCGGGATACAATACGTCCAGCATGTAGAGCATGCGCCAGGGTTGTCCTATTAGGGACGACCGTGCAGATTTAGAGGGATCTAGGAGCAAGGAGGGTCTCAGAAGAGGCTACTCCAGCCGTCCAACGAGGCTCTAAGAGCGGCTTTGCCTTTCGTTGCGGCCTTATCGAAATTTTTCCATTTCTGGCACTCACTTATCCTTACCATTTATTCATCGCGTTTTCAAAGAAGGCATAAGCGATAGTAAACTAGTCCGAACATTCCAGACACATAGATTGTACCTTGATACGCGGTAGAGGACTTTATGCTCCTAGTTGCAGCGTTGCTCCGCCACGTTCCTTTTGCATTGTGGCGCGGGACTGCAAGCCTCCGCAATGGTCTTCCAAGTCTGTACCGTGCAGCCGAGCAGAATTCACAATTAGCTCATCTGTTGCTGCCCAAGCTGGGCATACAGCCACACACTCGGTACAAGCAAAGTCACGCACATTGGACAGCTTGACTAAGCATGTACCTTAGAGGCAGCCCCTAGCACCATCCCTTTCAAGTAGGATCTGTAGACGGCTTGACTGTAAGAACAAGAACAGGATACGGTGCATTAGAGAAGCCACAGGACATCTGGCAGAGAAGCATACAGCTGCAATTGGCTTGAAGACAGAGGTCCACAGCATGTCCTTGATAGCTTGTCTGTTTAGGAGGAGTTTACTGCGCCTTGCGGCACTATTTAATCAATCAGTATTTAATATTGCTATATTATCAGTCGATTTTCGCAGTTTGTTCTTACCAACTCCTTGCTGGCCACTGTAAAACATTCCCGAGTCTGTAAATCAAGAGACGTAGCATGTGTCGGCGGTGAGGCCCCGCTCTTCACTTATAGTCCCAGGGTGTCCAGGTCTTGCTTGCGAATATTCGTGCATTTATTTGTTCTTCTGCGCTTCCGCCTTTTCACCAGAACGTGCGAATCCCTGCGTGCGGTAAAAGCTGTAATGAGCTTCCCCTGAATCCTCGTCCGTTGACCGGCTGCAGCGTGCCTCATCGGCTCCTCTCCTGGCTGGTTATGTGGGACACTGCAGCAGTAGCACTTATGACGCTGTAGCGCTGTAAAACCTGCGGCGTCATGCTACTTAGGTGCCGTTGCACGCACCTGTATCTGGGCGCACAGTGGTTATCTAACCTGCCCTTGCCATTCTGGCGAGCAGGGGGACGAGCAGCAGCAGCTCGCAGTACCACTGCCCCCAGATAGACCCACATTAAAATGCCACAGGGCACTCAGGGCACTGGAGGGGCCTCCTGGGGCAGCAGCTCCCTCTCGTGCCGCACTGCGGCTCTCCTTGCAGCAGCGCGTCATGGTCCCTTCGCACTGCAGGCGAAAAAGGCAGTGAAGACCCTGGAGGCTCCCAGTGCTCATGTGCGGTGCAGCGGTCTACACAAACTCAAATCACTGCTGCTGAAATTTAGCCATCTTCACAAAGAGCGCCAGGTCGCCCTAGAGCTGCTACTGCTCGCTCTCGAGCATGGAACCCTTTCGGTGGCTGAATCTGAGGGAGAGAATGCTGCCGCTATGGCTGTCGCTTTCAATAAGGAGCACCAGTTACCCTGTGCGGCATTCCTCCAGCCACCTGCAGCAGCAGCGGCTGTTCAGCCCGCTGCTGCTGCAGCGGCTGCCGCGGCAGAGGAGCAGTTGCGGAGTGCTTGCCGCAGTGAGGCTCTTATCTGCCTCACAGATCTTATTGCTGATGGGGCAATAGCACCTCAGCAGTTGATTGACTTACTGCATGCGAGGCTTGCTGCTGCAGAGACCAACCGAACGGCGCTTACTATCCATAACAGGAACATCGGAGGCAGAAACAGAGCCAGCAGAGAGGAACTGCTGCCACCGCAAATGCAGCTTTTGCTTGTGCAGCGATTCCTAAAGCTTGCACTTCAAGATAAGCTGGTGCCTGCATCGCACCAGGAAGATCAGCAGCAACTACTGGTGCGATTACAGCAAGCGGCAGCCGTTCTCCGTGATGCACTCATCCGGATAAGCCACTTCTGTCCCCGTGTATGCCTTGCCGCTGTGGAAGCCGTGTCTTGCGTCCTGGAAGAAGCAGCAGAAAGAAGTAGCGGCAACGGCGATGAGAGCAGTAGCAACAGTGGCAGGGCGCTGCAGAGCGTCCCTTTTATCACGTTCACAACTCTGCTCGAGCCAACTTTACTGACATCTCTGCAGCTGCTCCTCAGCTGCAGCAGCAGCAGCCTCACAACTTGCTCCCTGCTTCCCCTTGCAGTTAATCGTCTTCTGCGCTGTGTAGAGGTTGTGGGGAAAGCAGAGATGCAGGAGACTGCAAAACAGCAGCATGCACAGCAGCAGCAGCGCCAGGCCGGACAACAGAACCAGAGCATGGCGAGCGACAGATTGCTGCACCTCAGCTTGTCTGCACTGATGAGAGTGACAGACGCTGAGGAGTTTTCCTGTTGTCTATCTGCTGCCTTGAGGAGCGCTGAGATGTCTTCTACTATGATTGCTGCATTCCAGAGTGAGAGCAAGGTCAGTGGCACCGGGGAGTGGTTGATGCTGCAGCAGCAGCAGCAGGCACGTGCAGATCGCCTGCTGTGGGAGTGTGTTTGCGGTCTCTACACGGCTCGAGAGCAACTGCAAGACGTGACGGCCCTGCTGCGGCAGCTGCTGCGCTGCCTCAACCTCTTCTCGCCCTCAAGGACTCCGATATCTGCGGCTTCTTCGGGCGGCAGCAGCGGTGACAGCAACAGCAGCCACTACAGTAGAACCTGCCTCTCATTGGGACTCTGGCGAGTCACCTGTGCGTTGGTTGGCTGGCTGCTGTGGAGCACCGCAGCAAACGAAGCAAACTCAGAAGAGCTCTCTTTGCTGCTGCAGGCCACTCACCGTATGTTGCAGCTGCAACCACAGTTCGTACGTGCACATGACGGTAGTAGCGAGAGCAGCACCACTAGAAGGACAAGTGGATGCTGCGCGTCCTGCCTCTGCACTGCAGAGGCCTTACGATGCATCTGTTGCTTCTCACCACTCGTACAGTTGCTGGTGCCACTGGTTACACAGCAGCAACTCGGTGGTGGAGCTGGAGGGGCTCTCCTCAGACAACAGCTGATCGACGCCCTGCAACAGACCTGCACCCGGCTACGTGCGTTACTGTCTTGCGCAGCAGCAGCAGCTGCTGCCGCGGCAGTCGCTGCTACAGGAACACCAGCGGCTGAAGAAGAGCACTGCAATTGCAGTGGGGCCTGTGGGCCGTCGTTCGATGTGACGGAGCTTTTTGGCCTAGCAGGCGCAGTGTTGCTATCCAGTGATGCAGCGGCTGCTATGCCTCTCTCACTTGCCCTGTGGTCTTTTCGCGTTCTCGACAGGGGCGCAGCAGAGCAGCTGCTGGGCGCAGAAGTCTTTGCTGCAACAACTCGGCCGCACCTGAAGAACAAGCTGCAGCTTGAGGTGGCTCAAGCTACTGCTGGCAGTCAAGCTGGAGCAACGGCAGGCCAGCGGCAGTTGCTGCTGCACATGATGCTTGACAGGGAGTACAGCGAAGATATCCACAGCACACCATTTCTACTTTCCTTACCAAGTGCTTTGCTGCAGCAAGGGCCCTACACCTACGTACTCGCTTGCTGCTTTCTCGCAGAGTCCTTGGCCGACCGGCAGCAGGCTTTCGCCACAATTGGGGCACTAGTGGCTGCATCGCCTGCAGCGGCTCTGCAGCTTCTGCCTGCGCTGCACTTTGCTGCGTTGAGACTGCCCACATCCCCTATAGTGCGCACCTTGCTACGATGGAAAATTCAGGGGAAACATGGGCCTAGGGAGCAGCAGCCGCGACGAAGCCCGCTACTCCCAGACGAATTCATCTTGTTTGATGGACATGCAGAATTTGCTGCCGAGGCTCTGGCGGCTGCTGGTGCAGCCCTGTTAGCTCCCAGCGCGGCTGAGCTGCCGTCTGTGACAGCCGAACGGCGCCAGCTACTGGAAAGCCTCAGCAAAATGTTTGCGCTGTCTCTACAGGCGCTTGCCTCTCTCGGTCTCCATAAAACGGCAGTCCTTCCGGTTTACAGAGCACTATTTGACTTGCTGCCCGTACAGAAGCAACAGACGCAGAAGATTCACGAAGAAACGATGCAGGGACACCGACCGCTGAGTTCAGATCAGTGGCTCTGCAAATCCACAAACATTTTGGGGCCTTCAGGCAAACATGACAAAATTTGCTGCTTTAGTAGCCGAAAGGCTCTAAACAATGCAGCCGCTGTGATCCCGTGCATCCGCTGCTGCTGCTGTAGCTTTTGTTGCTGGTGTAGCAGTGATCCCCTGGGGGAGCTGGCGAGCTGCATGGAAGTAGTCCCGTCTCACCGTTTGCTGTCAACAAATGGAATGTGGTTTCTTTTGATGCGGAGCCTTTCGCGTCTTGCGGCATACGACGAACTACCGTATTCGAAGCTCACTGCTGCAGTGCCTGCAGCAGAAGCGGAGCAGAGCCAGGGAGACACCAGAGAGCACCAGCAGCCGGTGGTGTCCCAGGGTAAAGCAGGTGGAGAAGCAGTTGTAGTGCACGATACAGACGCAGCAGTCTTCGTGCCTTTTATCCTACCTCAGGATGCCACACCCCTGCAGCAACTGCTACTGGCGTTTTGTCTGCAGCAGCTGGAAGCCGTATGCCCGCGGGCGTTGCTCCAATTTCTCCCTGCAATGGAACAGCTGGTTGCCTCTTATGGAGTTGGCCCTCCGCAGCTACAGCAGCGGGGCGCATCTCAGCAGCAGCTGCAGTGGCTGCTCGGCCGGGCGTGTGGCGTGACCCTATGCACCTTAGGTCGCCTTTGCATGCGGCGCTTCCTTGAAACCCCGAAAATCATGCGAGTCCTCCGGCGAAAGTGTCAATTTCTATTTAACACTCTACAGGCTCCCCGCGCAGCACTTGAAGGATTCGTGCTGATTTTATTTGCCCTTTCCCAGGATCTTGCTGAGCAGATAGAGCACCACCAGCAGCATGAGGATGAGCGGGTGCAACAACTGCAGCAACACAAACCGACAGAAAGTGGGCTGCCCCAAGAGCTTGAAAGCCAATTGCAGCAGCAGCTGCTATTGTTGGAAGAAGTGGCTGAGGCAGGCTCTCCATTTGCGCGGTCTGTGGCATTACAGGCTGCATCTCTCATATTGGGGCCTCTTTACGTTGCATCTGCCGAAGCAGCTTCGGGCGGAATCCTCAGGACGCCCGCGGGCGAAGGAGCATCAGTGCGGTTTGCCTGTAGCGAAGGCTTAGGGGGGGTCGTGCTGCATCTGCCGCTGCGTCAGCTGGAAATACGTGGCGCTGCTTCTCTCCTGGCTGCTGCAATGAGCAAAGAACGCATTGCTCGAGGGGGTGTGGGGAACCAGACACCGGCAGAACTTCTAAGGCAGCAGCAGCAGCACAAACTGGGGACCCTGTTGTCGAGACGTGCTTCTGTTGATGCATCTGACACTTCAGGATATGCTCACAGCGAGCGTGCTCTTCTGCGGCTCCTACTCTTTTCCAGTCCAAGACCTTCAGGAGGCTCGGGTTGCAAGACAAGTGAAGGAAGAGGTGCATGAAGCTGACACGGCCGCAGTTATTCTATGACTGCAGCATCCTGTTTATGGTGCAGGTGCAGCCGGAACGAGTCCTGGGCAGTGTATGTGTCTTGGCTTTGCTCCGGTCTCCAAACAAATTTTGCCTACTTAATTCTTGTTGACTGCGGATCCCCCCGTTCGTGCAGATCTGAAAGAGCTGAGGGCTTACACACATTTCGAAATCAGGGACATTGCAAGGCACCTCATGACGACGGAACCGTTGTTGTTGTGTTTGCTTCCTCGCGTTTGCGAATTTTTCGTCCAGAGGTAGGCGTCTTCTCATTTGGCTTCTCTGGGGAGCCTGGTATATTTGGGGTGCTGATGTTTTGTGGAAATTCTGGCGTGGTCCTACGAGGCTCTAATTTTCTTCCAAGGCTGCACATTGTACTTGGCATTCTCCTTCGTCTTGTCCTCCCGCTTTCCTTTAAGCGCGCTTCGTGTGCTTCTTCTGTTGACGTCCTAAAGTTTGTGTCGCACGAAGTTTATCGATAATCTATTGTGACACTTCATTTGAGCGTTTTCGTGGTGGAATCACCCCGAAAGCCGCAGCGATACAGTCGAACAGCCTTTAAAGCGTTTTTCATTAACAGGACGGCGGCGCACATGCCAACCTGCCGATTTCTTTGCATCCTGCTGTCTCCTTGTCGCCAGGTTCGCGGCGATGCTGCCCCCTGCTCTTGCGGCTGATGGGGAGCTGCTGCAGCTGGGGCATCACTTGCTGCAGGAGTTGGAGCTGCTGCTGCCACGAGCAGCGGTCGAAGAGCAGCAGGCTGTGGACTCTAGAGTCACGCAACCTAAGGGCACCCCTGCAGCGAGCCCGCTCTGCACCAATCATAGTGCAGGGTTCGGCCTGAGGCTGTCAGAATTTTCGGTGCTTGCTTCCCTCATCAGTGCCCTCACAGCCCAGCAGCCCGCTCTTATTCCCGCAATTTTCAGCTTTTTCTCCCAGCGGCTCAACTCCTCTGCTGCTGCACCGCCGCCACCCTGGTGAGCTTGCATGCTAATTTGAACCATCTTCGTGTGCAGGACAAACCACTGAACGACGCCTGTTTGACGGTTAACGCATTTCTGTTCTTGCTATTGCGTCTGGAGGTTGCGTTCCTGCTAGTTTTTGAATTTTGTGGCAGTTTTTCACGGGGCAGAGGGAAAAGCGTTATTATATTAAAGACAGCTGTGGCCGTAGTGTGTACGGATATTCCGTATACAACGACAGCAGTGTGCTGTCAAAGTACATGCGCCATGGCCATCTGAAACTAGCCTTGTCAGTTCTCGAGGGGCGGGTTGTGTTGCATCTGTTCAAGCCAGCAGCGCTAGTAACAGAGTGCTCTGCCCAATTTGTCATGTGGCGGCGTGCACAACAATCCGTTTTTCTTTCCCCATAAAGGTCTCTCGCCAGTTGCTCTTCTTTGGTGCTCAGGCTCTCCAGTTGTTTGCTCCTTGCTTTAGCACCCGTCCACGCAACCTCAGCAGATGTATCCGAGCTGTGGACGGAGTTTCCAGAGGGGGAGGATGGAGCTGAGGTATTTTCTAGTTTGTTGCAGGGGTTTCGCGGTCAGACTGGTGCTCAACCGAGCGCCACTGAAATTCAGCAATGCCTCTGCGGGACTGGAACAGAGGCTGGCAACGATTTGCGTTGTGCTGCTCGATGCATCTTCTTGGCGGCCCATGCACAGCTACATTCGGGGGACCCTGTACTTTTGAGCTCTTGCTTAAGGGCTCTCATGGCTGCAGTGGGTATTTTCACAGGGCCGTCGTCGAGCAGCGAATCATCAACACCAGCTTCTTCGGTAGACGGCAAGTCTGTTGTTGTGACGGCAGCGCTGGCTGTTGCAATAGGGGAAGTCTCTCGGGTGACTCACCTGCAGACTCCGGACCCGACATATTTCTACGCGCAATTGCTTGAGCTTTACAAGGTCTTAGAGAGGTTAGCCCTTTCATGTGCAGGGCCCCAAAGCTCGCAGTGGAACGCCCTGCTTGCCCTCGGGAGCTTGCTACCAATCGTTGTAGAGGCCGGAGTTTTGCCTCTAGATGAGGCCCTGTACTTTATGCAGAGGCTTGAGGAGTTTCTGGGGCAAGCGCTGCCGGACCCTTCAACTCTGGCGTTTGCTGGTCTGGCTCACTTGACCCAATCCTTGCTTCCACTATTGTTGCTGCTGCAGCGGCCACGGCAGAAACGATCAGGACGCACTCAGCAGCAGGTTACAGAGTTGCAGCGCTTACTTTTGCATTTCGAAGATGTTGTGCTGCGGGCACTGGCAACACCAGCAGTGGGGGCTGTCTCCCAGCTCTCCAGGGCCTTTACTGCCGCAGCCCTTATAGGCGCCCCATTTGTGTTGCAGCCGCCTACTCATGCTGCAGCAGCACAGAGAAGCGCTGGAGCATCGAGCCTTACCTGGCCTTCCTTTGCGTTGTGCGGCCCGGACATGTCACAGGGCAACACCACCAATCAGCATCCTCAGGAGTGGCAGCAGCAAATGCGCCACCAACAGGGGAAACAGCAGGATGCGTTCGGAGCTGCGTTGGATCGTCTGATAAATTGGCTCTCTGGAAATTCTGCAAACGCTTCTGTTGTCTCATTCGGAAATGCTCACGCAGCACAGCCAGCAAGAGGGCAGAAGAACAGATATCCCGACTTAGCGGGGAGTATGGTGCTGAGTCTGCTATACATGCAGCTCACGAGCCACACAGCAGAGGGTTCCTTGGCTAGCTTACCTGAGAAGAGCTTGACACGTCTAGCTCTTCAACACTTGTTGCAGATACGGGAGGGGCAGGAGCTCTTGTTCCCTGAGGGAATTTCCTCTAGTGGAGCGTGCTTGCTAGACACTGTTAGTGGCACTTCTGCACCGGGGAGCGCTGCTGCAGTTGTGGACTTCTCAGCTTTCCAGGAACTATCTGAACTTCAGAGACACGAAGAGGCAGCAGTGAATGATGTTGCAGAGGCGTTCGGCTGGATTGGTCTGCTCGGAAGCAGGGGGTGCCAAAGGGAAGCTAGCGGGGCTAATGGGCTTCCCGTGCCTCACTGTACATGCTTGCTAGAGGCTCTGTCGTATCGTGGAATTCCAGCCTTTTCGGAACTACAGCTGAGTAGAAGGCTAGCTCTGCTTTTTTCCCGATCGTTGGAAGCCACCGTTGCCTCTCTTGCGGAGCTAGCTGCCTCTAAGGGTGGCGGTTTGCGGCAGCAACCCACAGCTGGCGCTAGCCCTGATAATGCGAAGACGGAGTCGCATTCCAGACTTCATCAATTGCTGCGGCAGCTACAGTCGTGCTCTTCTCTTCAACTTGGCGTCCTGAGGTTTTGTTGCAGACACTGCGACCGTCTACCCCAGCTCGCTGCCCTGTTTGTACGGTTCGCCTATGCAGGCTTCGGCGTCGCAGCTGCTTCTGCACAGTGTCAGCAGCAGCAGCAGCATTGCCACAGCCAACGCCGATTTACCTCTGCCATGGCATGCTATTTCTTTGCGCTGTTGCCAGTTGCGGCTGGGTCACTGAGCCCCAGGGATGTTACATCGTTGGTAGGATCTGTCCTGCTTCGGGGACTAATGCCACCCTCGCGGGAGCCTTTTCTATGGTGCAGCGCCCTGAATGCTCTCCGCCGGATTTTCCAGAGCGCTCGCCGGAGCGTGTGCTGCAGTGGTAGAGAAACGCAGCAGCGCAAGCGGTGGGAGCTGCAGCAGCAGCAACGACAGCAGAAGCGAAGGCGTTTTTCTCTTGTTGAAAGCGAGACACCCTTGTACGTATTTCCGTCTGTTTCGTACAAGTTGTGTTTCTTTAGAGAGCTCCAGAAGCTCATGCTACTGTGGGTCATACCGCTCTTAACTAATACGGCTGTCATGAATTCTAGCCAGCGGCCAGCAGCTTCATCTGAAGCAACGCCACAAAGATATTATGCAGAAGGGCTGGCTGAGTCACAGTCAGCAACACTGGTTGCAGCAGCTGCAGCAGCCCGAGCTGTTCCATTCGCTGTTTGGGGTACCGCAGCAGAAGCCCTTGTTGCATTTTTGGAGCTTCGCAAGGATTGTCAACTAGTGCAAGATGCACTTAACGGAGAAGATGTTGCCTCCCTGCCAACAGCTGAGTTGCGGAGCCGGCGTCGTCAGCATTTCGAGCTTCAGAAGGAAGAGGAATTCAGGCAGTTAAGGAGGCAACTGTGTCTTCTTCCTGCACATGTCGTGGTGTATCTGGTGATTTCCGGCGCTGCGCCCTTGGAAATTCTCCATGAGAAACGCAAACTGTTGCTGAATGAGGACGAGAAATTCGGCGAAAACAGGTTTGTCTTTCCCGTAGAACAAGATAATGCAACAGGTGCCGGAGTGCCACCTTGCAGACAACTTTCAGGAGCGGAGGAGGCGGACATTGAACCTCTCAGGAGTGAAGACCATCTGGCAACTGAGGTGGCGGCTTTCTGCCACGCTTGCTCTTGGCTGCCGATAAAAGATCAACTCGAATTCCTGGAAGCGTTTGCCTGCAGCAGCAGCAGCAGTAAGGCTTCCGACGGCGTCACAGTGTCTGCGGTGCGCTGTTTTCTTGGCTTAGTGACCCTTGCTGCGCACATGGTGGCTCCGCACTCTGCTGCATTCGTTCTCCCAAACGTTGCAGGCGCGAAAAGTTTTTTGACTGCAGGCCGTAAATTCTGCGGCAGTGGTCATGTTGCACACTGCCCCGTGGGAGTTGCCGCTCAGTCCGACTGCGCGTATGTTTTGCTGCGGAATTCTGGAGTATCTGAGCTTTCACTTTGTGGGGAATTCGCTGCCTTCCCATCTGCTTGCTATGACGTGGCGGAACGCGAGGATTCTCTCTTTACGCCAGTAGCAGAAACACGGCTTATGTACACGTCACAGCATGGCATCAAGCATCTTCTGCTACTCCACCACCAATGGCTGTGCTCCACAGCTCGCGGAACCGCATTTCAACAGCGTTGTTGCTGTTCCTTGTCGTGCTTCTCGGGAAAAAGACAGCTGCTTCAGCTTGTGGCAGGTGCTGCAGGTGGCATGACTTCAGCGGCAGGCCAGTGTCTAGAGCCGCTACTGCTGATCCCTGCTGCTTTTTCAGGAGCTCGAGGGTTTTATTGTCTGAATTTTGCTCCTAACATATATTACCTCTCCTCACTAGTTTCTCAGCCTTTTCAACAGACCAGTGGTCTGCCCACTCCAGGAAAGCCCTCCAGCGCTCATACGGAGTCCAGAACTGCTGGCCAGTGCAAGGTCGATGCCTCTGCTCTATGTAGCGACCTTGCAGCTCAGTGCGACGCAGCGGAGCGATGGCAGAAGAAGGCCATGTATGGAGAAGAGTGCCACGAAGAAATTCTCCTGGAGCGCCGGGATGCCGTTCTAGTGCAAGCACACTTCCCATCATCCTTGATGGTGCAGGCAACGAGTTATTCCAACGGTATTAAAGGGCAAGGACGAACAGAGAGCGACGGCAAAGCCACGGCTGAAAAGCTGCTGGCCGCCGCAGAAGCACTGGCTCCCACTGTTGTACGCCTTTTGTATGAAGAAGCGCGGAGACGTGGAAAAGTTCCCCTTGCAGACAACTCACAGACGATTGACAGCGGAAATTCGACGAACTCCGTGGCAGAGCGGATTCGCCTTCTTGCTGTAAGACTCCAACGGTTACTTGGAGAAATACAATCAGCTGGAGGAACACGAGCTTGCACCTCACACTGAATTTTACTGAGAACTTACAGAAAGCCACCATTTTCCCATCATAAACTGCAACTGCACCAAGGTCGTATCCCTGTATAGACCTTCTGATGGGAGGACCGGAGACCGCAGAAGCCATATACTACTTGAATATGACGTTACCATACCTGTTCTTCATGACGGCTGCTGTTATTGCCGCACCTAGAATTTAGAAGCGCATCCCAAGCTGGTTATGTGCTTGCTTATCACGGTGACCATTTAGCTAGAGCGATACTTGTCTTTACGGTGACTCTCTCACATAGGCCACTGTTGGAGGTTTGATTACGTAAAATCACGCATGTAAGTGCTGGTAGCCGGCTCAGGACAAGTAAGAAGTTCCTGTATCTTGCTTCGGGGCAACTCCAGCATTGTGATGAAGCCCCAACTTCACGCGAATTCATCTGACACAATACATTGGCAAGTCTTTTGAGGGGCACGCAGAGTCTAATCTGCTTTGTCAGCCCATGACGACACAAACACAGCGTGTCATTAGCAATGCAAATTTTGGTTCCCCTGGTGAAGTATTTTGACTACACGCAGGCATAGGCGGTTCCCGCTAGCGCTTCAGCCGCGTATTGTAGCAGCTGATTTCCCATTTTCCCGAGTTGAATTCCCCGCTTGGCAGTAGACCAGCTGTTGCGCGTCTGAATCGTGGGACAACGTGTTGATTTCCGGAATTTCGGTCTCCAGTAGAGGCACTGCACTGACGCTACAGCTCTGGTAATAGATAGCAAGCGCTTGCATATTTGCGAGTGTAGGAACCACAACGGAATGTTAAACCCATGAAGCAAGCAGAGTTGCCCATATATAGGCGAAGCAGGCGGCGGCGCGCCTAGATGTTGCTGGTTGCAGCGTCAAAGCTATCACAGCACATATGAACAGTGGAATAAAAACCTACTGAGGCACTTCAGTAGGAAAGTGTACAAAGTCCTGCCTGCCTCACATAGAGTTGGCTTTTGCCTTCTCAAAATTGGCTGCTGCCCTCATAAAACTGGGTGCTTCCCCCTGTTCCACTGGCGGCAGCGGTTCAGCCCAGTGTTTGTGCAGATGCGTATATAAAACCTCCATAACTTGATAAAGACATTTCGACCTCTGATGGGCTCGGCACAACTTGCTCATGCAGACGTCTAAATTACAAAAGTACCTGTGGTTGTAGAAGGACTCACGGCAAAACTACAATCCAAGGAGCTTTTGCAGAGGTTGGATAGGACAGTCGTTAATGCCACAGTCTGTCTCCAATAACCGTGACAGAAAGCCACTCTTAAAGCAGCTGCAACGTGCAAATCTCGAGTCTTAGTTTTGTGGGGCGTCTCCGTATTTTGGCATTTCCTGACGAATGAGTGCGCATGTTCCAGGGTCTTGAACTGCACCACCAATGGCGTTGTGGAGATCCATGCTCATGTCCTCCATATAATAGTTGTGAGGCTTAACTAGCCAACCCAGTGTGTTCCCCTGAGCTAGAGTCAAGGGCATGTCTTCGACGACAGGAATATGCCAGACAGCGCTTGAAATCCAAGTGACCAAGTCTGCCTTCCGAATAGTCTCGTTGTTCTGGCGTCAAATCACACAGAAACACTGGACCGTTCTTGAGGGGAATTTGGAAACAGGAAAGCATTTTAGTGACATTTTAATCCTCCCAGTAGAATTTCGACATCTTACACTAACCTAGCAACTACAAGAAGGCACACTGGAAATAGTGCTAGCTGAAAAAGATTCGTGACGGCCTCGTGCGCCAGAGTCGCATATGCATTCTTTGTCCAGGGGTGAAATGGTTCGAGGGCTATCCACTTTGACCTTACTCTCAGGTATCTGTCAAGAGACACTGCCGGTTTGAGAGCGTATTTGTTGTCTCTAGGAAGAGTAGCTTCCGATTCGTCGGGATGCCTGACAGTCGTCGCCACACGGTACTTGGCCCAAGCACACGGCCCCGTATACAACTCGAACTGGGGGTTTGGGATCTGCGAAAACACCAGTGACCACAGATTTCCGTCATTCAAATCATTTCAAAAGAACTGCAGCCAGCGTGCACTGGAGTCGACTGGAAAATGCTCGTACAGTATGAGTAAGAATCACAATTGGCGCAAATCGCATGTGCACGAGACTTACCGCAACAGTTGGGTACGGCAGTACAGTCATACCACCGACATTTCCGTAGACATTATGGTCTTCATTGACGATGGTGTAGTGGATGGGCCTCGTGCTGTTGTACGCAATGTAGCCATCAAGCTCTTTCTCCCCAATCCACTGGTCAAGCTTAATGGCACCTGGTCTCGCGGTATCGTGCACAATTTCACTGAAGACGACCGAATTACTACGGTAGTCTGGGGTAAGATCAAAGTCTACTTTCCAAACCGCGAGATGGCCGTGAAGGGCGCCCATTCTCATTGAGCCACTCACTTGTGTTCCGTGACGCCTTTGACGGGCTGAGTACCATGGCACCTCTACACCAGCATATAGCTCTCCAGTGAAGGACACTGAGGCCTCAAACCAGCCACTGACATGGAAGTAGTAGTCGGTGATGTAGTCGTAGTTACTGACGGTAATCATATGTCGCAGGACAAGAGCCATATGGGGTGCTCCATCACGGAGGGTACCACTCTTCCAGTGGGCCCTAAGAGGGCGGGCAAAATCCTTCTCAAAAATGCAGAGCGATCCACCATCAAACAAGAGCTGCCCTGTTTTTGCACACTCAATACCAGGATGCAGACGCCGAGATGCGGACCCCAAGCCACCATACCAAGAGTCGATGAAGTACCAGTTGCGCTCAGCCACAGAATAATGTGCCAACGCTTCCATCATACCCATCTCGAAGACAACACGTTGGCCTTGGAATTTGATGTCCCACAGACGAAGAGCCGTGTCGCGATCCATGTTTATAACGAACTCCCATCCTGCATAGTTTATAGTGTAAGACTCCTGACCAGGAGACTGGCGGATAGTGTAGCGCCTTCCTTGTGGCTCGATGTGCTCGGGAGCTGCACGGTACTCCAACCCCACGCGACCCTCCGGATTGGGAGCCAACCATGCAGGAGCAAGGCGGCGAAGGGCAAGTGCTCTTTCTTTTTGAATGTTGTGTTCTTGCTCCTGGTTTTCCATCTTTCGTCGCTCTTCGAGTATCTCAGGGGTCACTTTTTTGAAGTTTTTTCCCGTTCTGTAGGCCTCCACAAACTCGCGGAGTGTTGAGAACTGTTGGCCATCATACCAATAGCCTTTTACTTTGTCGAGCTTAAATGTCAGCTCTTCCCTGTCATCAGGTTTCTGAAGAACCTGCGCATCTACACCTTCTGGCGCGGGGAGCAGGAAGTAGAAAGGAACCTTATCTCCAGTGGGCGTCCGGAGGCCTGCCCAAATAGTGATTATCTTCTTGTCATCTCCTTCCTCGTAGAGCATTGGCCCAAATTCAAGGCAGCCTTCATGATGCTCTTTATGGGATTTTTTATGTTCAAACTGGCAGCGTGATTTGCCGAATCCAAAACCGAATGACTCCTGTAGGATCTCTGCTAGCTCCTCTTCTTCATCTACTGCCAGCAGACGCCGTCCAAAAACACCTTGTGGATTATATCCGCCACAGTCGGTCGGCACAACAGCACCAACGGGCTCCAGTGTCATCTGATCGGCGCTGCGCACGTCTAGAGGGCCCACTTTGTACTGCCTGTAAGCTCCCTCCCTGTCCTTGCAGGTTCCGACACGAACGCGCGCATACCTTCTAGGAGCTGGACCGCCTTTGTCAAGGTGCTCAATTATCTTTTCTTTGTCTATGAAGAGGTTAATACGATACACTCCTTCAATGTTAAGGTTGCGTTGCCTTCCCATAAATTCACGAACCAAGAACTCTTCTGTCGAAGTCAAGGGGTCGAATAGCGTGGGCTTATCAGCAACTTCCAGATCTGCAGGCTCTACAGGCATGTCACAGAATCGGCCGAATGAGGTCACCTCCAGTGCTTTAGCCCACATCTGAGCGTCCGTCATTTCGGCGCTTCCACCACGAGACGAAGCGAAGCAGTAGATTGTGTAGCGAGTGTTCGGGGGAACACCGCGAATCTCCAGCTCTGTCTTCTGGTCAGCATCTTCAATTTCAGTAGTGGCTCCTACGCGTCGAACATCTTCACGGCTTGGAAAGGCGCTGCCAGCCATGGCTGCACCACACCACACTTTTGCCGGAGTGTCCGCCTGGACAGTCACTCTAAATCCCTTCTGGAAAGCCTTGTACGACAATATGGAGAGCTCTGGCACCTTACTCTTTGTCTGCACAGAGAACGACAACTCCTTGACTTGGGAAAGACTGATGCCATTCCCCTTTGGCAGTGCTGCATCTTGTGCAAAGCAGTACACGGTGTAATGGTTGTCTGGGGTGAGTCCCGTGATGGAAAGAGCCTGAGGCGAGCCTTCTTCGCCGTGCAGAATCTGTATCTTATTCCCTTTTTTCAAAGCCTCTACGGAGGGTGGTTCCCCTCCAGCAGCAGCTTCTTTTTTCTCGTCTCTTGCTAAGCACCATACTGTGGATGGCTCATCAGATGTCAACCGAACGATGACATCATTTAAATGTGCTTCTGTGCCTTGGATAGAGAGGTTGGGAGGAGTGCTGTCCGTTGTGACTGCCATTCGGGAAGCAGCGACTTGCGCATCATCCATGCGTTCACGATGTGTTCCGTGACCACCGCCTGGCTCCGGAATGTTCGCCGTAGACGCTTCAGCGTAGCAGTAGACGTTGTAGGTTGTGCTTGGCATAACAACGCGGCGGCTGCCCGGTTTGTTGGCTATTTCCATACGCAGCACTTCACCTGCATGGCTTGTTGGGTTTTGAGACCGAATACCATATCGCTTCAAGATCTCTACAGTTGGGGGAGGAGTCCCAGACTGTGCTGCGCCACACCAGACGTAAGTTCTAGGTTCTGCAACCTGAAGCTGGATACCGATGCGATCCTCAGAACCCTCGACTCTCTGAATCTGCACAAGACCGATATTAAGTTTGTACTTCTTTTCCGTTCCATTGAAGTCTTCCCCAAAGGTTATGAGATCTCCAAAGAAACGAAATTCCAATCTTGACCTGTTCCACCCGTCGCCATATGAATCCCTTAGAACCACCGTGTAGCTGCCGTAACGGGGCACACAACAGGGCACCCAACGCCCTTGCATGCTGCTTAGTGAGTACCCTTTACCGGCGCAAGAGACTGCACCTTCAACAAACCATTGCTTGTCTTCAGCATAGTTACCTGTAAGCAGGCGAACCTCGCCGCAAATATAATCTTGTTGCGTCACGTCTCGTGAAATTTGCTCTGGGCATTTTCCTGACACGATCCGCAAGTCATCAATTGCAATGTCTCCCTTCTCGCTAAACCCAGCAAGTGCCTCAATGACCAGCTGTTGAGCGGTGTGGCCGTCGGAGCTGAACTCAAACCCAGCTTCTAGCCAGTCGTCTCCGTGGTCACCCACCCTCAAGAGATAAGGTTTGCCCCAGTCCCCGAGTGCTTCTGCGTCCCCTTCAAGTGTGCGCATGTACACCCTCAGTGAGTTAACGTCTTCTCCGTACATATGGTACCACATTCTGGCGCAGTAGAGACCCTTAGGGTAGATCTGAGGAGGGGCGAGAAGCGATGCACTCTCCCCAAGCATGTAACCAGGCGAATCCATGTAGAGGTAGTGCCCTCTCTTTCCTGGTCTTCGTCCTATTGTGTGGTCCGCAGATGGGCCCGTTCCAGCTGTTTCCGTTGCTCCGGAATGACGGCGCCACTCTAAACTCATGCGGGGATCAATCACGAAAGACATGAGCCCGCACATTCCCTCTTCAAAGTCGCAATTGAGCATTTCATCGCGAATGGCTACAAAGCGCACACAAAGGCACATAGCTTCATAGTTGCATGCCACCTCTCATGTTGCTACAGTATGCTGTTCATTTCAGCATCAGAAGTGTCTGACACATCGGAAGCGTTTGAAGATAAAAACTCAGTGGTGGACTTACTGACAGTGCCTGCACGGTAATGATAATCTTTCGCCGATGGGGCTTCACCGCGAGTCGCAAGATATGGAGAATAGCAAACGGTAAAAGTACTGCCTTGAATAGGTCCCAAGTCAAATACTGGCAGCTCTGTCTTCGCCTTTTGTGGCCGGATGTGGAAGTTGAAAGTCGCTGCTGAGGAGCTGGTAATGTGACGAGTGCTAGTGATGATTTGAGCATTGCGAAGGCTAGTTGGAGGGCAGTCTTCAATGCCTTTCAGCACAGCTATGCTATCTTCTGCTTGAAGACCGAAACCCGCCACCACAAGGCTGCATGGACGACTCGCGCGGCAGGAATACTGCTGGGACTGAACGGGAGAAACCTCCAGTAGAGCAGGGGCTCCTGCCCCCTCAGGTGACGTATCTAGCAGAAACGCGCGTTTTCCACCACCTGTGGGGCAGCTACCCCTGTCGGACATTTCCGTGGGCTCATGATCGATCTCGGTGTAGACATATGTCTTGCATTCTTGAGGTGCTAGCCGTCTTGGCAAAAGTCTCGTTGGATCGACGGGGCTAGTGCCCTCAAAAGAAGCTGCACAGCTTCCTACTGTGCTGCCAAGAATACCCCCGGCAAGCAGTGCCAAGGTAAAGAGTCGTTGGCGGCGTTCCGGGCGCTTCAGCGGCGCCCGCGGGAATTTCGTCATGGTGCTACGCCACAGGTACGCGATGCTGAGAGGTGATGCTTAGTACCCCGATAGTGCTAGCATGCATACAAATCTGATTCTCAGTACCAGCTCAGACTGGCAACAATGACAAAACTCTTCAAAGGTAGCTCCTCCAATGCGGCCTTACCCACGGAAGCGTTAGAGTGGCTGGTTCTCCACTTCAGCAGAAGAAGGAACGGCTTTGCGCTTGATCCAAAGACAGTACACTCTTCGGCGGCCTCCGCTTGCTTTCTCTCAGATGAGAATATTACGGCACTGTGCTCCGATGACCTGAATGACAGACTGCACAAGATACCATACAACTCCTCCCAACCCATCTGCCTGCCTGCCAGAAACGGGAGACTAAATAAATGGAATTTCATAGAAAAGTGAAGGTTTTGAAGGAAGGATGGTCAGAGTCGGGTAATGTTGTACACTGTCGTTGACTTCGTCCCAGCGCACGGCTGCTTGTCTGGAGACACAGTGGGCTCGTCGGGTCACAACTGGTGTATGAAACAAATGAAAAATAACGTGAAAAAACGTTTCGTGTTTTCTCTGAACAGTATTTGGAGGCTTCGGTTGGATTCGAGCATCCCGCAATTTTCACCTGGGGGAGGCGTGGGAGGAGACCCTCCTCTCGCCAGCAGGCGAGCCTGCATGTGGATCGGCGAGATGGAAGGGCAAAATACGGTGACTGATGCACCTGATCACCTTTTAAAAGGTAGGCTAGAAAGAAAAGGAAAATTAAATACTGTTGGGCCACGCAGCGCAGCTGCATGGACTGCTCGAAGGCGGGTGTCACCTGGCTAGGAACGACGGTGTTGGATAGGTAAGGGCGTCGAAAACCTACACCGGTCAATCATGTTGCTGCCAATGCCCTTGATGAATTTTCTCTTGATAACAATATGTTTTTATTGCCTCAATCATGGGTAAATGCTTTAAGGAAGCCCCATTTACTGCCACCAAAGCTAGCCCGGACCTATCTCACGGGGGCAACTTGGACGAGCTGTGTCGCTGCACGAAGAATACATGCGTTTTATCCCAATAATCTCCAATAATCTCCAATCGGCTTTCGAATGAGTTTTTAAGATGAAATCGAGGTTTACGTACTGGTTCTGGTGACTGGCACCATAGGATTGCAGTTCCTTGCGCCAGTGTCTCCACGCGTATCTCGTTCCCGGGCTAGACTCTTCCATTGTTTTCAAACGCCGGAAATCACACATACGCATACAGCCCCTCAAAGTAGCCGCGATCGTTGGCGCTACGTGTTGTTAGCCCTCCCATGCTACTTTTCTGCCCCACAACTGGCTGCGTGCAGTACGGCGACACAGCTCGTCCCGTGACAGCCGGACCACCAGCATTCTGCGGAAGGCTTGCCTAGACAGCACACCTCTGCGTCGCCACAATGTTGTAATACTCGTGTGCTGATGACGTCGTGAGTCTAGATTAGGAGACCAGCAGTCTAACCGTCAAAGCTCTGTCTGACCAATGTCGCACTCACTCCAAACGCCCTGCGACTGGCGATAAGTTCAAAAGTCATGTTCGGACTCGTGAATCAGTCCGCATCTGTCTGCCTGCCATCTTGCATGGCGTTCTGGACCAACAAAAGAGCAAACTTGCGCGGGACAAATGCTCTGAAATCCACGGCAAGTACCCAAAAACATATGCAGGAAATTGCTCTTCGCTAGGCTCAAATAATGAGGACCTGTGTGATCCGGTCCGTCGAACAGAGCAGGCAAGCGCGCTTCTGCTCAACGCTGTTCTGTGCGTTCCCATTCCGGGCGCAGGCAGTTTTCCACACCCCAGCTGCGCTTCTTCGACGTTTTCCATGGCACGCGCTGGAACGAGCTGGAGTTGGTTTCTTGCTTACGATGCAGCTACCGTGACTTGCTCAAGTACGCACTGGTGTGAGATCCGCTGGAGGCTGTATCTACATACGTGCAATCCAGCTTCCAGCATGGGTTAATGATGGAACATTTTGGGTAGCTACGGAGGCATCGTGGAACGAAAAGCGCTTCTGTCACGCCTAGCATGAGCAGCTGCTAAACCGCTGCGATGCCGAACGAAGATCCGCAGCTGCAATCGCACGCAAAAGCCAAACGCATCGCGGTAGACACTTCTAGCAACAGCAGATAGCAAAAGCATAGCGTGACACAAATTTAAAAAGGTTATCCACATCTTCTAAACGTATTTAGCCCTCACCTCCCAGTCTCTGGCGTTCGTCTCCTGCTTGGCTTTGATGCCCACCCGCGGCTGCCTGTGCTTCCCTGAAGCAGGCAAAAAAGCAAGAAGAAAAACATATACGTGAACTCGAAGTTCGTGTGTTGTTTGCCGATAAGACGGTTAGATTCCTTGCAGCTCAGAGACGTGCGCTTTTGGAGATATTGCATACTTGATAGCTATGAGCTCCCTTGCGACTGTTGTGAAGGCCTGAATAGACACGCACGTTGAAAAAATAGCCGTGGCCAAGAGGCAACAGTGCATATCCTAGAGCCACCTAAGCACTATCAGTCCAAATCCAGCTCACCAGGTCAACATTAATCGCCTCCTTGGCTGATGTCTCAATGAACGAAATCCCAAGGTCTTCTGCCTTTCGCTGTAAAACCCATGACATACGTCTCTATTCATCTGTGGCTTGTCCTAGGCTGAAAAGCGCGTTCTCTTATCTAGCAAACATGTCAGAAGGCATTCTCCGTGCAACTCACCCTAGCATCATCTGTAGCCACAGCACGGTCACTGTCCTTCTCGCTTTTGTTGCCGACAAGAATCTTAACAGTGTTTTCAGTCGCATACCTAGCAAGTAAATCAAACACCATCATGTGGAAGTGCTCATGTTCAACCTGTATCACAACGACGGGGTAAACTAATCCTGGTTACCCACCTAAGCAGGTCAGCTACCCAAGACTCACCGGTTAACCTCCGCCAGCCAGTCATCAACATGAGCAAATGACTCGGGTTCTGTGACGTCGTATACAACCACGATACCGTCAGCACCGCGATAGTAAGCGCTCGTAATAGTTCTGAAGCGTTCTTGGCCCGCAGTGTCCCACTGAGAAAAGCCACACAGATGCGCACGAGCTAATTTCAATGCTCTACGGTTGTAGGCAGGCACCACTATTCACCAGAAGCCTGTCCATGATGAAGTCATGGTAAGGCAGCTTCCGCTTACAATTTGCAGCTTCACCACCTTCCCACCAACATTGACAGTTCGGAACCTCTGCATTCATTCACAAGGCACCAACAGCAGCTACAATACTAAACAAACAAAGGAAAAGCACAAAGCAGTTCCCCGCCGCCTCCTTGCAACCCTAAGCGACAGCATCCTCTGCAATCCATCTGTGCGAGCCCAAGTCCCATCAGCTACTGTCCGGTTAGCGTACGAAATCGACGCCAATAGTAGTAATATAGCTCTCGGTGAAGGCATCATCCTGGAAGCGGACACACAAATGAGTCTCCTTTCATGCTCAGCTCCAAGGTCTAAGCAAGACCTTACGACGAATACGAGCTCATACGCTGACAAATACGCTCTCACCGAAAAACGAAGGAGGAGGCACGATTTTCCTACGCCGGAATCACCAATCAACACCAACTTGAAGAGGTAGTCGCTGCACGTAACCCGCCACTGATGGCAAAAGCCTAGTCCCCGGCCCTGACCTTGCTTGAGATCTACGCGGAATAAGTTCAACGAAACGGAAATGGCACAGTGTATTCTGAATTCACTTACTAGTCTCGGGGCCGCGTAGCCATCTTGGAGAAGAAAAAGAGACGGGGAAAGTGTGACAAACTTTAACAGGCACCCGTGCCCTGACGTGCGTATGCTTTCTAAAATGCACTCAGACTGGCGCCAAGGGGATGTTCCGCGATCTGGGCAACCACTATAGTCACTGGCAGGTTCGTTTGGCCTGCCGTGCGACAGCGCGAAGCCCACTGCAAGGTGCCCGTTGTGGCAGGAGCAAGTTGGCTCGGGCCAGCTGATGTCCCTCCGGTTGTGCAGCCTTAACCTAGAATAGGGTTCTTGAATGATTGATGTTCAGCGGGTTCTCCAAAGCCCCTCTGCGTTAGCGCCAGTGGCGAGACGACAGCGGTAGGGTCCTATATTCACTTTCTCAATCATGTGGACTTATTTCTGCGACGTCGACGAGGACATGAAGAGGTTCCTGCCTCAAGCCAGAGAGTGTTGCTAACTGCAGATGCGGCACCGCAGGCAGTCTCGTTTGCTGACTGCCAGCGAAGACCGTGGTGCCGCGATCCAAGAGAGGAGCGGCGAGTCACGTTAATTCCTTATATTCTTAGACAGCTGTGACACTTCCTTCCTCTGAACAACGAGCGATTTCTGTGTACTCTGTGCATGCGCCGGCACAAGACTGTGGCGTCCTCCAGCCACTACTGTGCCCACGCGTAGCGCTTGAACCAGACATGCATATGAAATGGTCCTTTTGGTAAGCATCAGTCACTTGCTGATTACAACTTCAAAATATTTTCTAGCATGAGTCGATCCACTAGAAACTGTGTACATGGCTAGGCGCCAGCTTCCTTCCTTGATCACCCTAGTGCTCTCAGCTGCTCCGACTAAAGGAGCTCCAGCAGCATGTCGGCTGGATAGCAGCACACAGAGAACTGATGAATAGGTTCTCATCTTGCACATACAAGCCATCGTTACACTCAAAAGATGTGCTCTGATATAGTGATTGAAGGGAAAACTCATGGCTTCATCCCACTAGACGAGAAAAAAGGCGGCCGCCAGTGTCGGCGGAACAGAAATAGTTCCCGTTCAACCATATTCATCCGCTTGATTACGTTTCGTAATTCTAAAGTCTCTGCACCAATACTACCATGCAATTCGAATTTGCTACTGAATGCGTACAGAACACGAAACGCATTCCTCCCGCGACGTGTTGTACTTGAACACTACAGTAAATTTCCGTGGGACATAGGCAGTACAGCCTTACACACGACTACTTAGACATTAAGCTTTTTCATCATATGCATTAGCCCTGCCACTAGTGGCCTATATCTGGGTGACTACACAAACAACTCCGGTGGCAATGCTCCCAGAAGAACCATTCTTGCAAAAATCGCCAGCAACCATGCACCGCCACTCGTCCACTTTCGGAAGCGACAATCCCGTGGCACCCCCTTGCACGAATCGACAGCCAGAATCCTTCTCAAGTGCAGCTAACCATATCCTCAGATCACTTGGCATGCCGCAAGCAGACTCATTGCTATTGACCTCAACTAGACTGCCTAAACTAGAAGCATACGGAGTCCACGAAACGAAGCCAGTGGCGAGTCGGGATCCCCACTTATCCCTAAGAGGGAAAAGGGGGGCCGTCAACGGAACAGCAACAAATACACAAGCCGCCACGGCATACGCGTAACTGAATCGTCTTGACCCTGACTAAATTAACTACACCACGATACCCGTACAGATAAAGCTGGACTTCTAGACTGCTACCAAAGGAGAAAGTGCTCCTTGGCACAAAAGGGGCTCCCGTTTCAAGTACGCTTTTCACGCAGATAGCATGCGCGATCCCTCCAACCATATCCAAAGTCCTTTCAATTAACTAACGCTCCTTCAATCACTAATAAACATTAGAGACAGCATAAATAATTTCGCCGTCTCCGGCATTCGTGCCGCCTGGTGACGCTCTATGCCGTACAACAGCCCTTGTTGTATGCATGCGCTCGAGTACCTGAGTGGCCAGGCCGGCCCCACAGGAGCACTCGCGTCTACACAGAAGCTGCATAGAATCGCACTTTCTTCTCCCGCAGGGAGCGGAAAACACCACATCTCCCTCCATCGCGTGGTCACTATATAGGCAACTGTCGCTGTGGTCTCGTGACAGTTGCTTCCTCACCAACTTCCACCGGGCCACCAAAATTTGGTGCATCCCTATCTACCGTAGTCTGTAAAACTGGGTGTTACTAATAGGCTTTAGGGTGTGGCGGTTTTGAAACTCGTAGGATATTTTGATATCCAAATCCCTTGGGTTCTTCTTGTTCTTCTTGACGGCGATCAAGCCCTTTACCGTATCTCCTACCTCGCCGACAAGCACATGTTCCATGTAGAACACGGTCTGCTTCCAGTGCGTGTAGCGGTTGTGCGGAGATGTGCTCAAAATTACAGGCTTATGACACTTGCTGAACACGACGTCAAACCACGCGACCTAAATTCACAACAAGTGTACCGAATAGCCTCCAGTTTCGTTGTAAGCAGCCCACGAAAAACTGCGAAAAAGCCCGTTGCACCCCCGGCTACTGCGTCAATGAAAAGCCAAAAGCACAGACACCACGTGCAGATTTCCCAAAACAGCCACTGAAAACATGACAAAACAACCTACGAAAGCGTGAAGGAAGTCTTTGCGGCGCAGCTGTATACTGTATGCAGCACAGAAGTCCAAGTCCTCAGGCTTGCACGTTGCGAGGTCAATCTCCTGCGGGGACAAAGGAACCTGCTTGACGAACGCCAATGAGGCATCACAATATTCCGCCATCTCCGAAATCAACCGGCCTTCAAAGACAAAAACGTAGTCGGCTTATTCCTCACCAGTACGCAACATGACGTTGTCGCAACTGCGCCTTCATCCACAGTGTCAACAATGGGCTCCTCCATGATGCAGGTCTTGACACAAGAGAAGTCAAGGCCGTACACATTGTCCCAGTACCCGACCTTTTCTTCCTACACCAAAAGCCATAACGGCAAAGCGTACAATGATCGCTTTATTCTGACTCAATACTGATATCCGTCCGCTTACGTTCTGCTCCATAGCAATCTCTGCTCACTTTGTAGTCAGCATCCTCGATGGCTGCAAGGTAGAGGTGGGCTCTGTCCGGAAACATCAGTCCGTCCTCCGCTAACCACTTATCTCTGCAGAAGATGACTGTATCCAGCATGCTCTCGTAGAGAAGAAAGTAGCCCATCCACTCGGAGACAATAATATCTACTTTCTCCACCGGCAGTTCAATTTCCTCCGCCTTCCCCTCCACAAATGTCACACGATCTTCCAGTCCATTAGCTGCCGCCACTTTGCGGGCTATGCGCACTATTTCTGAACACTCAATACCATAAACATGTTTAGCCCCGGCGCGGGCTGCGAAAAGTGATAAAATTCCCGTCCCACTGCCCACGTCCAGCACTACCTTTCCCCTGAATAAGTGCTGGTTGTCCATGATGGCCCGCTGATAGCTGCCTGCAGAAGGAGCAAACAAGAAACAAGGGAAGTTGTTAGCGCGAAAAAGAGCCACCGGTGTTTTACTTATTTTTATGGCTCAGCAGGACATTCACTATGACGCAGCCTACTAGAAAAAAAAGTTTACCAGAACCTATTTTACCCACGCAGGGATGAAGATGAACGGACCACAGCTAACTAGCGAATATTCCGCAGGATGCTTCTATATGCTCAAAAATTCAAAGAAATACGCCCTATTTCAGCTCACACGTGCGGACAGAATCCTTAATCATTTCTTCATGAATACTGAAGTGGGCATAAGAGTTAAAATAGTAATCGGCAGATGAGATATCGTCTTGCTGCAGCTGCTTCCAGTCTGCACTGAAGGCTGCCTTCTCCTCAGGTGAAAGCTTCTGACACTGAAGCGACTGCGCATAAGCAGGACGCCCTCCACGCCCTCCACGTACGGATCCATTCCCAGTCTGCGAGCCGCCGTTATTTGCGCTGATGCCATTTCCCTTGGCATGGGACGGCAATGCGCCCTTTTGGTGATTCTGGCCGGACTCCATTTGGGCGAGAATGGACACAGAAGCGGCCTTAACAGACCTCAAGTCGACAGAAGCCTGCGCACTAGACATACATACGGCTTTAATTGGAACGAATGAGTGACACGAATTCACTGACCTGACGAAGTGCCTAAGTTCTGTAGTGCAACAAATGAGGGCCACAGCCTCTGGAGGCGGAGGCAGCCCCGCTACGATACCTATCGTGTTTCAGGGTACTAGAGAGCACAGTGACCCCGCGCACTTAGAAGGAATCTGTATAACTTGCAATGTAGCTTATCACGTATTAATTCTGCGATGGCGGCAGTGGTCAGCGTGGCCAGCTCTTGGATAGGTCATGCATAGTTTCAACGTAACCGTAATGTATTGACAGCATACCGTGGAAAACGTCCAAATAATATGAGCGATGTGTCAAGGAATTCGCACGAGAAGCAGACACGGTCTCCAACAGCAACAGCAACAACAGCAATTCACTGAGGCCCCATAGCCCGAGCGAAGCACGGCGCGGCTACACTGCGAAACTGCAGAGCCAGCAACTACTCTGATGTGGTACGCCAACGGCACCGGCACAACGCGCTTTTTTTCTATGGAAGGAATTCTATGAGAAAGCTGATGGCCCACATGGCTAAGACGAAACTCCAGCATGCGGCCTCAGCCCCACACCTCGCTACCACCACTACCTTCTAACAGAAGCTTTTAGTTATCTATAGGACCTAGAAGAATGCATTTGGGATGCAACGTCAATGATATTGCAGATGGTTTATCATCTGTTTCTTGGCACAATTGTTTTATACCCGCTTTCGCAGCTGATTTACGAGTGCCCCTGTGTTCTTGCTTGTATAGCCTGTATCGCTATCCGCGCGCATCGCCCACGGAAGATTTACGCAATTAACTCATCCCCAAGCGCGATCAATTGTCACTTAACATCGTGGACTTGCGTTCGCACCTCTCTGCTCTCCCCTATCATCTTGGGCCGTTGACATTAGGATTTCGGCCAATGCTCATTAGTTCAGTTTGAGGTAACGCTCATGTTTGGCACGGAGCTGTCCGTAAATGATAACCCGTCCAACTTATTGGCGCTCCTTGCCCCACACTCGCAGCCCCAGTGCTTGTGGTACTTGGGACGCCAGGCCTTGTGTTGCTCTCCGTCGCCTCACGCGATTATAAACTTCTCCGTAACTGTACCATGTTTGCGACACGGAACAATCATACAGCTGTGTTGTAGCGCGTTTCAGCTATTGCGGAGACGTCTGAATATCACCTTCACTACACCTAAGGAGATCCTCCACCATGTCGTGAGTGACTGGATGCTCTATTTCCCCCAAACACCCTGGTTGCAAATTGTGACCAGTGTGTGAGGGCAGGAGTTCTGCCTTTGTTGGGCTCACAATAAGAGTGCTACATTGTCAGTGCAGAGGCGCTACAAGCGCATGAGGCGGCTCTAAACGTACTGCACAGAAACTCCATTACAAATGGTCGTCTGTGGCACTTCTACGACAGAACTGGTATTGGGCTCTTTAGCTCGTTGTCAATTGATGCCTCTTACCAAAGCAAGGATGTAGAGCAAGTCGTGCTGTGACTATGAGGGCGCCTGACGAAAACGATTAAGTAGGATGAACAAAATTTTTCCTAGCAACTGCGTTGAGCTTGCGAAAGCATGTTGCCGGAGTCCCGCTCATTTAGCGGAAACGACAAAAAAAAACCCAGCGCATAGCAGATGAATTACATCGACATTCCAGTCGTTCACGGTAGCAAAAGCACTTTGGGATAGAAGCTACGACGAGAATACTACTTTTGTGCATAGTCGCCTCGTACCATCGAACAAACGTTGAGGAGAAATCGCACCTGTTAAGAAGCTCTAAGCATCAGCAAAATGCTTCTACAAGGCAATAGCGACCGGCGGGAGTACCTGTAGGCATCTTCTTGTGCGCTTAAGGGGTCTCACCGCCGCCAGCTTGCGCATCATCATGACCCTTCGTCTTCACTGCTGTCGGCATCGAAGACTGCCTGAGTCGCAAAAGCAGTGGTCCGACGGCGGCGCCTGGCATTAATGCGCCTCTGTTTCAAGTCAACAGATATTCCCTTCTGCAGCGTACAGTGAAAGACTGATGAAGAGCGAAAACGGCCTGACCCGAAACTACCACTTGTGGCAGTTTCAGGACAGAGAGGCCGATTAGCAACAGGCCACGAATCTGTCTTGGCAAACCAGTATTACGCTTGTGTGAGTCTGGTAAGAAGGGCTAGCACCCCTCACTTTGAACAACCCCAAGCTGTCTATGCTCGGTCCCTCAAGCAACACATTTCCCAGGAGTTCCTCATGCTCCGCTGCACTGTCGATCTCGTCTGTGATGTCTTCCGCGCTCGGAAGTCCTACAACCTGCACTGGGGGGGAAGCTGGCCCAGATACACCTGCAGCTGCTGCTCCAGTGTCTGTTGCTGCTCGTGTGTGACCTTCCTGCAGCCCTGTTTCGATTGAGCTCTCTGTTGTTTGCTGACGAAGTAGGCGCAGCAGCTCGACTTGCTGCAAACGACAGCAAAAATGACATGACGTACTGTTTCCGCACAGAGCATAGAGTAGGGTCAACAGTAAAACTGCCAAGAGGCTGCATCTGCTCAACACCTTGCTCGGTTGCAATACGTGGATCGCTTGGAGTATCCTTTGCCGGCGTCGGCTTTTGTAGTGGCACTTTATGGGCGGGAATAACACTAGCAAGTAAAGCTGCAGCAGTGACTGGCAAGCAGCCGCTTTTCCCAGCCAAGACTTACTGCTACGTTTGCCCATGGGTCAGGAAGACCCCACAGCTTGCAGAGGTGGGGTGAGGGGACGAATACACAGCTCTTTCGATAAGAACGAAGCAACGGGAGCATCGTCCGGAACTCCACGCTTCCCTTTTGGGCGGCTACTTTGCTTGTTGTAATGTGCTGCGCAGCGGGTTCGCTCTCTTCAAGAGGACGGACGGCCTCTGTGGTGGCAGGAGTGTCTGTGATGTTGTGCTGCGTCAATATGCCGAGACGAGCTAGCGAGTCTCGCTGAAGCTCCCTGTAAGCGGCTTCTTGCTCCCGCAGCAATTGCCTCTGTTCCACGATCCGCTGGTAGGCAGCCGCAAAGACTGATGCCTCAGCAGGCCCTTTGCATATCCGCGCAACCCCTTCGGAGTCACCGGAAATCCTCCGGAAATTCTTGGCACACTCCGCGAGCCCTTGTACTTGCGTCTTCTTCTCTTGTATGTTTCCCCCAACTGGGGCCACGCGGCCTCCGCGTGGTTGGGGCATTACTGTCTCGGGGGGCGCACCCGCATTGATGGCAGCGACAGCCTTAAGAGCAGCAACGACGGCGTCATTTGTGTTCTGCCCTGAATTAGTGCTGTCAGCTGACTGTGTAGTCAGCAGGTCAGCCGCATAATCCCCCAAAGGAGCGACTTCACCTGCTGCGCCTACAGCACAACCAGGGTAAACATCAGCGTCGTCTGTTACTGAAACCGTTGCCCAGATGACAGTTTCACGAGCAGTTAGTGCTGCGAGTGCCAAAGGCTGTCGTCTTTTGTGAGTTTTCGACGCCAATGGCTCACCAGCTGTCGTCTCTACTGTATTGGTGCCGAGATTTGTTGTAAAACCTGATTTGAGTGACTCGGCAGTGGCTCCCACTGCTGCGCTTATCAATGAATTTGTGCAAGCCTGCGCAGAGGAGACGCTAGTTCGCTGACCGAGTTCTTCATTGTTGGCTTCAGTGTCCTGCAGCCCAGCGCATCACCCAACCAAACCAGCATTTCCCAGTGTATCTTGGAATAGTATGCTGTGCAGCTTTGCACTTTGATTCGCTCCTCCGTACGAAGGGCTGTTGGTGGCTTTCGTAGGTCCGTCGATAGGGACTCTGGAGTAGAGACTGTAGACAGCTAAAATCACGTTAACGTGAAGCGCCTGTTGTTGGGACGTGAATCTATTCACTCGATTCAATCGCCTTTTCTCACGGGAAGAGCTGAGACACACCCGCAGTTTCGTGTAAATTTCAAACCGCGCCTGCGTTTTGGGATCGGCGACAAAGGGCAGCTGAAGGCAGTTGAGGCGGTGGCGCATCTGTAGGATTTGGTGTTGTACTCTCTGTTGCTGATTTCGGCGCAAAAGCTGTTCTTGGTGCTGCAGGAGCCAAATGGGTTGCCGAGCAGCAGCTGCTGCGGCCTCCTCATCTCCTTCCTTTACCCACTGAAGTTTCCTCCCCCCGACCTGCTCCAAGAGAGACAAACGACTGCTGGGCGTGCCAGCTGCCCACAGCGGCTGCATGCGAGATGCAGAGCTCACTTCTGAACCCTCTGGCTCTGTGCTGTCCGGCGGTGTAGTTCCCTTCACAGCTCTGAGCACACCAAAACTACTGCTGGAGAAGCCGCGGCCCCTTTTCTCCTTTGCTTCTTGATGAGTGCTGCCTAGTGACTGCATTACTTCACGCCTATCTTCTTCATCCGCCAACAGCTCAACACTATCCGAGAGGCACTTGGTTTCCTCAGTCTCTGTCGTCGTGTGCATTCCGTTAAAGCCTACAGGTACTGGCGGTAGAGCCAAACTGTACGCAATCGCAGTGAAATCATCTACCCGACAGAGATGCCGGCCCATAAAATCGCATACTCTTGCATGCCTCTGAAACCTTACTTGAAGTGCGACAGTCACCCGTCTGTCACAGCTGCAAATAGGGATAAAGCTGAGTACACGGCTGCGGAAAAGCTATGGGAACGCTCACTCGCAAAAGGTCTCAAATGCCCATTCTCTGTTGTCAACGAGGTCATGAGGTGGTATGATATCCTCCGTCCGTTCCTCTCCACTGTCTTGTGCTTGACTCTGTCCGTCATCTGAAACAACCACTATGCCTTCGGCCTCCACAGCCCTGGCCAGCTGCAGCCGCCCTTCCTCTTTCAGGCATGCCGTTCTGCTTGCCCGACAAGCAAGGTCATGAGCCAGAGTGCCCGTCCTTGACTCAGTGGCACCCCCAAAATCATACAAGCTACTATTTGGGGCAGTGCTGCTGTAGATTTCTTCGCCTCCCTCGTCGTCATCGAGGGCATAATTGCGCAAGCCAGTGAGTGGCTCGCGCACATTCACCTCAAGCACTTGCCCAGACTCCTTCATCCTCTGTTCCGCTACCTGTGCTCCGCTGCTGCTAATACTGCGGCTGCTGCCATACTTTGCGTGTACGTTGGTAGCGGCTTGTGAAAGTTGACTGATTAGCTGGGCACGGTCAGCTTCCTTTTGCTGAAACCCTAGTCCAAGCCTGAGAGGCCCCAAGGGCTGCAGCCGCAGAAGGCTCTGTGCCGCAGCCCACCCCCACTCCTCCCCTTCTGCAGCCGCCGCGGTGGCCTCAGCCGCAAGCAGCTGAGGTAAGGCTTCTGCTGGCTTCTCCTGTGAAGGCACACACATCTCTTCGCCCACCATATCCTTTTCACTGCCGCTAGCACCTTGAGCTCCATTCCCACCCTCCAAGGCTTGCTTTTCAATACCTTTCGGCCGCATCATTTGTCTAACTGCCTCAACGTGGGGAGGCAGCTGGGGGCCCATACTCTTTGTTTCTGGTTGTGACTTTTCCAGATCGCATGGGGGGATACCGTGATCCCTGCCGTCTGCTCCAAAGCTTTTCACTAGAGATCGCGCCCATTGGTAGCGACGCATTGACTGCAGGCACCACTGGGGTTGAAACGGGAATTCAGCGTGACCTGCAGAATTGAAAGGAAACTCAGCTTCTAATGACATTTGTCGGAGGCATCTAAGGTCCCTAGAATGACGGATTCTGTAGAATCCACGCTATTGACAGTGAGATCAAGCCATGCTTTCGCTTCACCTCCGCTTGCGTGTCTTTTTCTGCGCTTCTATTCGTCTAGCTGTCTTGCTGTTCCAAGTTTCGCAGCCACGTCTATACGCCGCTAGCCACTTCTGGCCTACCTGTGCCTACGAAGACAGGCAGGCCCTCTCTTGGCGACTCAACCCGCGACCACCGCAGTACGTGTTCTCTCCCCCACTTTGAAGATGACGCTGTTTCTGCTCCGCTCTCCCACTCGTCATGCCGGCGTTGCAGCTGCCCAGAATTCCAAGCCTTGCGCGCTCCTCGGGCCGCTTGCTGCAGGTGCCAGAACAGCAAGGCATACCGTTCATACCGTGGATGGCGGCTGCAGTACCTTGGGCAGCGTCCACTGCAACGTCACAAGCCTAGTTTCACAACCGTCACAAAGACGGTAATGCTGGGATATGCGCCAACGCTTTAAACTTGAGTCACTACGCACGGCTGCTGCAGCACCTACTGTAGACAAGCGTGACAGGAAAATGTACAAGCCCCTCGATGAGTCGCGTTGAAGGCATGAACAATTCTGTCCGTACCTCCATATCTTCCTTGTCCATGAAGTCCTCAGGTCGAGAGACTCTATGGGCTGCGCGCGACGAACGTGAAGAAGTGAAATCGGAGCATGTAAAGCCTGAGTTGGGCAGGCAAGCAAATGTAGAGTAAGGTATAGCTACAAAAAAATGCTGAGCATACACCGCCACCACGACAATGGTGTTGGAGAGACGGGAAGCCAGTGCGGAACAACCCAGCTGTTAATAATTGCAGCACGAAATGTTGTGGGGAGCCCACATGGCGCTTGAGAGACAGTATCCATGAATGGTATAGGCAAAGGGGAGTGGCATTGGCTCACCTTCAGAGTTATCATCTTGGAAGTGCGCTGTATTCGAAGTGCCACGAACCCAACCACCAAAGGGCGCGCGGCCAGAGCCCTTTAAGGCTGCCTGTTGCAACTGCCTTTGCAGCTCGTCTTCGTCATTCAATGTTTGTCCGTCCCAAAAATACCGAGCCGCCAGGCTTTTAGAAAGCGCTGCCTCGTGATAGCGCTGCGCCACTTCTTTCGCTGCTTCGGCCGCCACAGCTTCCCTCTCTGCTGCTTCATGAGCCGCTGCAGCAGCTTCCATAAGGGATTTTTCGCCCAAACCTATCCGGGCCGCTTCTTCTGCATCTGCGGCGCGCTTGTGTTGTGCCTCTGCCGCCGCCCGAGCATTTCTTGCAGCTTTGTCCGCCTTCACAAGCGCTCCTCTGGCGCGGCGGGCTTCTGTTTTTGCTGCTCGTGCGGCGGCTTCGAGAAGCAGACGGGGAGGTAAACTTGTGTGACCATCATGTCTCAGCCAGGGCTGCTCCCTGTAAAGCTGTTCCTCTAGCTCATCAAGAGACAGCGGACATATGGGCGTTCCCAGGAATGTCCATTCCGACGTCAGCGCAGTCTGCTCACCCTTACTCGACGGGTATAGAACCGTATCTGCCATGATTTCACGGAGCACGGTTTGCAGGTATGAAGAACATGCTTCACATTCCAGCGTAAGATATGTGTGCGGATGCGCGCACCATCATGCTGAAGAACCTAATACTACAGAGGACACTTATGCTATCTTATGCGCGCCACAGGCTTATGACTTTCGTGTTTCAGGCTTGCGGTCGGGCTAGCACCGAGGCCAGGGGGAACCCCTGTAAAAAGCATGTTTCTGGAGACTGCTCGTGGCGTCGGCCTGTAAAATGTCGTTCTTCGAGCTCTTCAAACAGCTTCTATATGTAATTGAGAACGGGACATCGGGTTAAAGAGAAGTCGCTCGCCTCAAGAAATGGAGTAGCCACACGGCGGGGGCTGTCTTCGAGTTGGAGGCGTTTTTGGAGACCACTTGTTTTCTGTAAAAATACATCTCACTTTATAATAATTGACCTTTCTACATCAGCTCGCGTCTCCAGAATGGAGGACGATCCCCTCTATTGGTGTGGCCTAGGGGGCCTCCGTGGGGCCCCGCAAAGTTACGGGCCCTCCAAGCGGTGAGGCGGAAAACAGGTTAAAGCGTGTTGGCTTTCACTTAAATGTTATGCTATAAGTTTTGCTGAAATATCGAATGTTGGGTGGAGCACTCATGGGCGCTCGCTGCGCTTACGGCGTACAGCCGACGGTCTGAAGTGGATACCATCTCCGCTCAAAGTCAGCATTGACCCAGTTACTGGGGCTACTTCCTGTAGATCCAGGAGCTCAGGAGAAGGGGTACGCTTAAGCTGCCCAATGGAATGTGGCCATTTAGGACAGATGGGGTCCTGCCAGAGCTTCTTGCTTGTCTGCTGAAACGTTGGGAGTGTTGAAAACGCTAACGGTGTCGCAAGTTGGCCCATGAATTGAGGCTTGCAGCTGCGCCTCTTGTTCTTGGACACAATGGATTCATTACTGAGCCTAGATGCCCGTTGGACGGCAGAAGTTAGTGAAGGAGGCTGCAAGAGAGAAGACAAGGACAGAGATGTGGCCAACGGACGCGAAGGTGGTGCTCTTGAGCCGCCCTGCACTCGCATTTACAGGCTGCTGCAGCAGATAGTACGTCCGGAGTGGCACAGCATACCGGATCCCACATCTCCGAAGTGGCTGGAAGAATTTCAAAGTCGTGTGGAGGCAAAGGAACCCCTGGTCAAGCGCCCATCCAACCCACCTTCAGCTGGAGCAGCTGCTGCTGCTGGCAAAGATGTGCAGCAGGACCCACTGCCTTCTCAGGAAGACCCTGAAACAGATGCTGAGGCTACAGCATTCGAGAGCTTCTCCACCGAGGAGGAGTTTCTCCTCCTCAGCAAAATCACAAGTCGACTAGTAAGAACACATGCTCACGAATGCGCACTACATATATTACATGCAAGCGCAAGTGTACGTGCATAAAATAACACGCACAGGTGCATATGTATGCACAGCCCTTTTCAGTTTTCGAAGCTACTACAATGGGCGCTACTGACTGCACTCTTTACTCCTGTGGCATCATTGGTGTGAGGTGGCATCCTTTTCTGCTCAGGATACGCCATGGGTGCAAGCCCTCAGACGCCTGCGGGCAATAGAAGAGTGCGAGGCCTCAAGACCTTTAGAACTAAATGAAGTGATAAATTATGCTAAGAGGTGCGGGGTAGCTGGAAGCTAGAGGGGAAATTCTTATACAACTTGAAATGAAGACGTAGTATGGCTCAGGAAACAGTTCCAGTCTATATCTGCGTTTCGCACTGCGCTTTCTGCTGCTGCAGAATTGCAGGCTCGGTAGCGGCTCCCCCGGAAACCACCAACATTGTTGACGTAGTTGCCCATCAGACGGCGTTTCCCAATTACCACTTCTTGCCTTACCCCTCGATGGAAGAGTTGCAAAACTCGCGGCTAGCGGCTCTGGGCACGAAGCCATACGCTGAAATATGTTTTCCACCAGATGTCGCTGCCAAGTTGGTCTACCTGCAGCGTGATGCTGCATTCTCTGTTTTAGAAACGCCTCAAGGCGTGGTTTCTACGTATGATACTACACTGCTTTCTAGTGACATGTGGCAAGATGAAAAGGGCAAGGAGGTTTTCTATGAGTTGCGCTTCACCTCGGCCACCCCTTGCTGCACCTTTTGGTTTGCTGTAGCAAATGGGCAGTGGCCAGCATCACAGCCACTACCCCGCGGCTGCCCTGTGCGGCAGCTGCCCTCGCTGAGGCCGCTTCTAGTGCCCGGCCCATTTCCCAAGACGGTCCGCGTACAGTGCAGAAAGCAGGGCAAGAAACACTCACGCATTACGCAGACGTGCCTCAAGCTTAAGGGTGCAGCAGCGAATCGGGCCAGCATGGCGCCGCAAGCTACTTCCGGCCAGCGACAGAAGGGCGCAGCAGATCAGCGCCCTGGAGACACCGGCTTGCAGGCGACAAGCGAGGTCAGGAGAGATGCAATTAGCTGCGCTTTTCTCATAATTAACTGGTTTCATCTCCACAGCTCTGAGCTCTTAAGTTTTGACAAATATGGCCGTGTCCCTGTGATGCGGTGCACTCCCTTTGTCTTTGTGGAACGGCCTAGTAAGCGCTGCGCCTAGGAAGACAGCTGTGTGCAACTGATTGGTCGCCGTTGAGTTTCTGCGCAGGAGGCTGGAGTTGGAAGGGATGGGAGGGCTGCAACGCCAGAAGGACAGCCGCAAGCGCCAGACGTCTCCCAGTTCCATGGGCTTATGCTCGGAACGGCGAGGCGGAGAGGGAAGCGAAGCCGAGACGAATGCAGCAGTGACAGTAGTAGCGGAAGTAGTAGTGAAGGAGACTGATTGGAAGGGGATCTGGGTCACCCCAACAACCCCTTGCCTTCGGCGCCTTTACGTCGTAGGAGTTTAAACGCATTGCGATTTTTGGTGACTTGTTTAACTGGGAAGGGTCAATGAGGGTCCTGAACTTCGTCATTGAGGCGATACGTTGATGTCTATACGGTCTCAATAAGCTAGGCGAGAAGCTGCGAAGTTTTCAACTGGTGTGCTCATACAGAGTGTTGAGCTTACTAACCATCGTGAGGAGCCTAGTTATCAAGCTGACTCTACAGCAAGCTAACCAAAAAATTCGCATGTAACAAGCTTCCAAACAAAAAATATTTTCGGACGTGACGCTGCGACAGGACGGGGATGCCTAGGCTGCTGCAGGCCTGATCAATTCATGGTCGCTACCTTGCAGCGTTTGGCGACAAGCATGGCCTGAAGTGCTGTTGATGTCCTGTATGTTTTGTTCTTACCTGCCTTCCGCAGCCAGAGGTGTCGTGGCAGCAGAATACCAGACAGCTTTCTTTCCAGCCACTAGGGCGGCGCGTGTCCTTGAGTCAGTGTGACGATGTCACAACAAAAACAAAAGCTTAAAGAGAATTTATTTTTTTGCGAATGAGATCAGGCGATCTGTCGGAGACAATGTTGTGGTCCTTGAGGACCTTCTGTTGAATCGCTGCGGCCTTTTTTCGGTCAATGGCAACATGCAACTTGTCAGCTTCATTGGCTTCCAACTGCAGCTCCACGAAATCTCCATCTTTCGCTTCGATAAAACGCACGAGGTCCTGCATGTTGCGGACATGGTGGCCGTTAACACTGTGGACGATGCACGGCGGCACTTCATATCCAACGGAAATATCGGAAGCAAGAATCTGCGAACATGCTTGCCACTTGGCGCAACGTCAGTGAGGCATATTTAATCTATGACACCGTCGTGAGCGAGAGGAAACAGGCTGACTATGCGCATCCTTAACTAGACTGGGGAAAGTATAACACATCACTTTATTTCGGGCGGAGCTGTAGCTTCCTTACCAGGCTTAAGACAACAAATTCGTCGCCTGCTTCCTCCTGATAGTCGAGTCTTTGCACAAGGAACCCAAACATGTGAGGTGCCTCCTTACGCAACTTCGTTGCCTGAACCCAATGTTGCAGTCAGTCAGCACTTGGAGAGGCCTGTTGTTAAATGTAAGGGCGTGCAAAGTTGGTTTGCCACATTTGAACCACTGCATAGTAGAGGCACAAGACGCGTGCTGAAAGAGTTGCATAGTCTCCCAGAACTGTTTAAATATGACTCACCAGCAGTACTTTGCTTAGTGGCGTGAACACGAACCCGCCGTAGACGAAGTAAGACGGCTTCATGTCCCACGTAAACGGAGGGACCTTAAAATTTGGCGTCATCAGCGGAACCTAATTTCCATAAACCCGCAGCACGAGCTGCTGCTTATAAACGGCTTGAGCAAAGACGCCCTCAGGCGTAGCCGTCTGTAGGACCGTGGATCGGTTGCTGCTCGTCATTTTTTCTCTGGAGAGCTCACTGTGATCTTGATGACTCGGTTATCGCGGAGCACATAAGCCCATGTTGTCTCTCCATTAAAGTATTGAGTGATGACATAGTGAAAGGAGACTCGTTCCAGATCCCTGAAAGCACCGAAAACTCTACTTCGCGAAATTCATCCAGAGGGTATATCACAGGAAAGGAGACACTTTTCGCGACTGTCTACAACCACCGGATGATCCCAATATACAGCCGAAGGCCAAACCGAAAGAATTGGCTTGCCTGAATGAGACAGTCCCATCGTCTGCGATGTCTGCAGTGCAGAGACGCATCGAATATGAGGTCAACTACCACTACGGCCAATAGGCAGTACTCCTATACAACCTCGTTTCATGTGTGCAGTTGAGCTGCCAGAGCTGCCAAGCTGGGGGGAGGAGTGTAACATACTGTAGTTTCCAATAGAGAGGATAACGTCACCTTCCTGGAAGCCGAGGAATTCTTTCTCGTCAAGGAACGCAGGATTGAAGTAAGGATTATCTACCAGAGGATGAACTGCAACGGCGAGAGCTGTGTCTTCTGTTTCCCTTTCGTTGTCGTGGCTTTCGTACTTTTGTGATTTCTCTTCCAGATTTCTCTTTTCTTCTGCGTCGTTTTCAGTCGCTGTCCGCTCTTCGCTGCGCAGCTCCTTGGAGCTGGTGTTTGATGACCTGGGGCTTGAATCATTGGATTCAGCCGAACCAGCTGTGTTATCGCCCGCCAGCTTCAGTCCCGAGACAACTGGGCGCTTTTCCAAGGCGTCTTCGTTTTGCGTATTATCATTAGAGTTGGATGCTTGCTCCGCTTTTCGCTTCGTGTTGGTAGCAGAAAATGTCCCTCTCAAGTTGTCACTTTCATCGCCACCGCCACGGCCTAGCAAAATATTCCTTACTTGGCGCAGCTTGCTCGATCCTCGTAGTATCTCGCGCAGAAGGGATTCTAAGCTAGCGCGAATATTGGATGTGTGTGATCGCCTTTTTTTTGGAACTGGGGTCTGTCCTGTTTGTGTTCGAAGGTCCGGCCGGCCCTGGCCTTTCTGTCTTTCATCATCTTCATCCCCACTTCCGTGTCCGCTAGAATTCGTTGGCGTATATTTTAAGGCGCCAGCACTTTCCGCCTTTTTTCGGACGCCCAAGTCCAAAGTGGCTGGTTCGCTTCTAGCAGATGTACTTTCGTGTACTCCGGCTGTATCGGCTCCCAATTGTGGGCTCGCCGTCTTGGCGTCTTGTCCGGATTGGGGTGCTGATTCTATATCGGCTCGCAATAGTGGGCTTGCCATCCTGGCGTCCTGTCCGGATTGGGGTGCTGATTCTTCATTAACTTCGCGGTTGCTTGTGCTACCTTGAGCTGACACCCGTCGCAGATGCTTCTCTTTAGTTTCGACTGTGCTCAGCAGTCTGCTGCCCTCAGCGTCAGCAACCCCTTTAACATCTTCCACTTGCACGATTGTCTTAACCCATTGCATGGGCCCAGTTTCACGTTGAACATCAGCTGCTTCTGGTGTGCCAGACTGGCTCACCTTCTTCTGGTTCTGCAAAACGTTTCTTTTCTCCCTCGGTATCAGCTGCTGGTGGTGACAGTAGCTGCAAGAGGCTGCCGTGCTGGGCTTCCAGTTTTCTGGCTGCCAAATGACTCTAGCGGCAATCTCCTTTACGTTCCTCTGATGCTCAGTTGTGTCGTTTTCACGAGGGACCGGTTGATCTACCAGCAATATAGGCTTCATCAGTTCGCACTTTGCCATCGATGAGTCGAATGCCGCAATTGAAGGACCCACGTGGGCTTTGTATCGCACACAGCGCTTTCCTGCTGAGCTACTCTCTGGAATCTGACTGTAGCGCGAGAGTGGAAGAGCGATTTTCCCCTGGGTGTAGATGGTTCGGCGGACTTTATCAACAGAGACAACGAGAACGCCAGACGCCGTCACGTTTTCTGGAAGGGCCTCCGGTGGCAAGGTGTCCATTCCTTTAAATCTCTTCAAAGCTGCAAACAGGATATTTGAGTTACTTAGGCGTTACGAGCCCTAAATTTTCACGAAGTTCATATAACCAGCAGCACTTCAAGCTACACGAAAGCTGATCTGCGTCTGTTGGATATAAAGGAGCCCCCTTGAATTTACCCTCATTTTCCATTGGCTGGGCCTTGATTCCCAAGGATACAATGCCTGTGTGCTGCTTGTGCAGGGCGATGTCGTTTAGAAAGTGTCTAATGACTGGAAATGGCACGATGTATCCAACATTTTGCATCTCGCTGAAGCCTTGAAATGCCACCCCAACCACCTTTCCTGCAGCTAGCGCCGGTCCACCTGAATTACCCGGGTTGATAGGGGCGTCAATTTGCACCGTGAGAAGCCTGCAAGGGCCGAATAGGAGTACTAAGTGTCATCGGTCCTTTACTGCGCCCCTCTCTCGTCTCTACTTGTAAGGCGCTAACACTGCTGCAAACAGAAACTTGCCGTGTTTTGCCCTGATAGAAATGCACCTACCCAAGAGAGGAATGAGCATACATGGACACCCCAACGCGACTAACCACTCCTTCCGTGATACTGAGCTGATCACCCCCAGTGGGGTAGCCGAGGACTACAACTGTCTCCTACGGCGTCCGCACACATGCAAGTAATTCACGGGAGAATGAATATATGATCTACTAGCCGCCCGACGCTGGCGGGACAGCGGAACAATGGTTTTATTGGAAGAAAGGCAGAGGTCTGCAGAAGATACGAGGTTGGTGTAGTTTCAATGCAAAGCTTATGTTGGCTCGAGCAGGAGTTCGTGGCACCTGCAAACGCGCTCACCCGCAGCTGTGGAACTCCTCCAAATGCAAGAGGTTTTATTCTCTCCCAGAATACGTCATCGTCGACAGTGACCAAAGCTAGGTCACACTCGTGGCAGACGGCGAGGACACGTGCAAGAAAGCGCTTGGGATTGCTGCAGTAAAGTAGCAGGGACCTCCAACGAGCTTGTATTGCTGTGCATATGTGGCGCACCCACTCTAAACACATTTGGCATGCTTCATTTAATCTTTTTGTAGCTTATACTGTCAATTTTACCCATGCCTTCTGACCAGCACGCGCGTCTGATCCGCTATGAGGTGAGCGTTGGTCATTATCATTCTGCCTTCTACGACAAATCCCGAACTGAGAAAAAGCCAGCAGCGCAAAGTTTCCTCTCTTGCGTAGGAATTGAGACAACGTGAACCGGAGCTGCTGGTTACGATCTCAGCACTGAAAACAGATGCAGTAAAAGCAATGGTTATCTTTGCCGTTTCGCTTTCAAGTCTAACCCGGTTTGCTCCTTTGGAGCCATCATTTGCCAGGGTGACACGAAGTCTGCCTTGACTGCATCAACAAATATCTTGACTACGCTTGCGAACTCCTCAACCTCAGTGAGATTGACTGAAGACTTTGCCTGGGTGCTTTTTCTTTTCGCGCTGAGGTAGCCTCCTTCCGGTGTAGACTTTTGCCTTTCTGCCTCATTTACTGAGCCTGTCTTGCTCTCTATGGGGGCTCCCTCCTCTATAAGCGAAAACTCTTGGAAGGCAGAAGGGTTTGCCTCATGGAGGCCACCCTGAATTGCTCCTGTTGGCGCATCTTTGAAGCCAAGGGAGACACCACCATTTCCAGTAGACGCAGAACTTGCTGGAGTTCCGTTGCCTACCTCGTTTGTCACGAGAAGGTAGGAGTCTACAAATGTTGCAGTGAGAGACAAGGACAACGCCAAAATGATCCTCATTTCCTTGCTCCCGAATCTTCTTCCCAGGGATGGCGTTGAGATTTGTGAGTTTCCCCGCTCACATGCATGGCAAGTTGACCATTAGGCTTTGAACACAGCTCAAAAGAAGTACCTGAGAATCAAATGGTCGCATGCTGGTTCATGGACTGTGAAAGTTAGCCTCGAGACACAGTCGCCAGTGAAGGTCGGTCCTGTGGACCTTGCTATCGAGCTGAATGCATAGTGAACAGCACTAACCAGCACGACACAAACAATGGTCCGCAACACTAAAAGCATGAAACACTGGTTTTTGATATTGTTTTTCTCTCTGCATGCACAGAGGCTTCAAGCGCCAGCAATGGCCGTTCGTCAGAGGCTCACGGTCGTTACCACCTGTATCAGGGTCTCCTTGGCCTCAGCAGGGAAGCTGGTAAATAATTGTCAGCTGACAAGTTGCAATGTATTGGAAGCTCAAAAATGACATAAATGAAATTTAAATATTCTTTTTTTGGCTCAAGGGGAGTTTCGAGCCTCTCTGCGTCTTCAATTCCCGCGCGGTACGCCGCCCGGATCTCGCGAAGCTTTTCTCCACAACTTGTACGACGTGAGGTTTATGGTGTTACCTTTCTTGCATATTTGCTTCTTTCCTCCGGCCCTAAGTATTTTGCCTAATTTCAGATCCGTTGCTCTCCCGTCTTAATCATGCCTTTTGCGAACCCCTGTTAACTATGTTCCAACTCACCCGTCTTTCCCTAGCAGTGAAATTCCCTCCCCAGGAGCAGATTTTTTTACTGAGGGTGCAGCTTGCCAGATCTGAGCAAACAGCCGCAGTATCTATTGAGTCTTCAAAGCTAACTGACTACCAATGCTATGCCTAGTTCTACCGCAACACTTATAATGGAGCACGCGTCGCATCTATCAGTGAAGTAGCCTGAAAAACAGTTACAAAAGTTCAAGCAACGCCACCCGTAGTTACAAAGCCGCTGCAGCGGTGTGGACCTGACGAGCTACTCGAATGCTGAGGGATGGCATAAACACGGAGTTGCACAGGTAGGTTTTCACACGATCATATGAGTCATTTATTAGCCATACAGCAGGCTGATAGGCACTCAATACTGGTCCTTCTTAATAAGAAACCCAGACAGCAAAAGCGCCTCAAATCACGCCATAGGTAGAAAAGTCTGTGATTATGGCCTCTCTGGAGAAGCCTCTGGCATTTCTGTGAATTCCGAATGCAGCAGCCGAGAGAAAGAGCTTGAAGAAACTCTTGACTAGGAGCGTGGATGCCTGGGCTGTTAACTCCGGTAGGGGCACCACTTATATTTTGTGCTAAGACTAAACGTAGAGATCCCACAGCTACGGACACGATAATCTCCAGTGCAGGCAAAGCTAAGGAAAATTTGTGAGCAATTTGCTCGAAAAGGCAAGCCAGTAGGGTCTGCCTCAAAGGTGCTATAGCGGACGACGGCAGAAAGAGGGTTAAGTGCCTCAGGTAGGCGACATAACGGAGGGACTCAGCAGTTCCGCGACTCCATTTATTATTAAGGCACGATTGTACCTTTGGAAACGTGGAGGTACCCTTGACTCAGATGCACTGTTCGCTTTTCAATCGGCAGGCACGGCGGTTGCGTTCCGCTGTAGGTGCTTGCTATGGCACACAAATCATTGTCTCATGTGCCAATTTTATTGGACTGCCTGGCAACCAATGATTAATAAAGCGGATGACTCTATGTTTCTCAGGTGGCATTGTCAACGATTGTTTGTTGGCTGTCCTTGTCTATACGCTGACTGTAAAGCAGCGTCAGCTGGGAACTAGCCTCTTGCAGACTTAGTCGACTGTTGAAAGGGTCTCTAAAAACTGTAATGCAATTTAGCGTGTAGGGCAGCGTGGCATGCACGGGTTGAACTGAGGAAGGCGATCTATCTCGATTGCGTTGGTTGATGGTGTCATCGTTGGAGAATTCGGAGAAGGTGCTGGTGGGACGTCGCTTGTGGGACACGCTGAGCAAAAGGCATCATCGCTTTCGCCCTTTTCCAAGGAAGCGTCTGGAACTTGTAGCAGTTGAATATGAACCTCTCGATAAACATGCTTGCACATGCCTGCCACCGACTCATAGTCTCGCTCGAGTAGGCGGGAGTCATCCTGCTGTTGAAACTGTTGAGTGACAAAGGACAGAAAACCTTCTGTTACTGGGAAATGATAGGCTAATCAAGTCCCAAAAGTTGAATATGAGAAATGCGTCCTGATAGGAAATCACCCAAGAAATATTCTGTTCACACCCTTAGTTAAGTAACTACGCTGTCATTATGCAACATGGCACCGTTAGCCTCAGTTGAAAATAAAACCCTTAGGTAGCTGCCACACTCTGAGCTGTAGCTCTTCTACAGCTAGTCGGCCAATCCCGTTGGCCAGCGACCCAAAAGTGCTCCAAAGATTTGTCAAAGGCTTCAGATTGAGTGACCGGAGTTGTGTTGAATTTGTGCAGACGTCCCTGTATTCCCTGGCCGGCTCTTTCAACAGAAGCAGCTGCGGACCGTACGCCGCTCAATCTACACAATAAGGTGGGCTGGTTGTTGGTGTTGCGTGCATTGCCCTGCAATTCGTTATTTCCCAATAGTCCAATTTTATTTAGGAGTCAAACTACAAGTCCCTTTTGCTCTCTGCTTATCGCACCTTACTGCTCCTTTTCTGCCTCCTGGTTCTGCTTCTCTGCAACCGGCTTAAGAAATTCCTTTGCATCCTGAGCCGGCTTAATAAGCCGCTTCTTAGTGGAAAACGGAGATCGAGGTACCGTGGGGTAGCATAGTACCTGGAGCTTTGTTCTCCACTAAAGAGCGGCTTACGTGGTGGTAGAATCTGTCACGCCTATGATCACCAGTTCTTTACTATCTCTCTGGTGGTCATACACTCGTATCCGGCAGTGCCAAGGCTTCTTTGTTTGAACAGTTGCTCGTAAGCAAAGCATGAACAGCCGGCCGGGGCGTTTCGCTTGCACAGGGCTCCCACTATGGCCTACCAAGCGTAGGAAAATCCCTAGCACGGTATGCCATTGTACCAACGGACTCGCGACTGTATCACTTTTGGGTCATCTCCTTGTTGGCAGTAAAGCACTCCACAAAGCCTAGAAAACCCCTCATGCTGCTTTCATCCTAGCGTCCCTGTGATCATTGGCGCGCCAAAAATACCATCTTTACGCGCTCAAGCTTTAGCTTTTGACCTAGAACCTTCAATTCAGTGTTCAGTTTTTGAGCATGTATCTGGTTAGTGGCGGTGCTGCATTTCCCACGAACTGGGGGCGACGCGCCCATATGATTCATACCCTGTTCAACCCCATTGGCTTCTTCCCTGCATTCTTTTGGTTGTCTTATGTGTTGGTGTTAGCGTTTCTACTGGACTTTCGCCGTACGGAAATTTCAGGTGAGGTCTCTTCGGGTGTCTGTACTAGCTGTTCGTTACTAGGAAGCATAACCAACTTCTGGAACAACCATTCACCGGAGGTTTGAAATTGGACGCAGAGTGAACTGCTGAGAATAACTTTGAAGTGGAGAGCAGCTTCGTGGTCATGCCTGGGTTAGCCCTTGCGTAACACAAAGCGGTCCACATTACTAGATGCCTTGCCTGTTGGGGCTATGAACAACTAGTGGATGCTTTAGCAGCATTCATCTGCAACACTGTAGTATCCGCGTGTGTAGCTCTCCGTTTCTAACTGCGCTAACTTGTCTACGAAGTCTTGCGAACATTGTGGACGCCTAAGAAAGACAGGCGCCTGCATTACAAAAGCGTGGGATTCTATGGGAAAACTAGAACTAAAGCCCATCAGGGCTCCAGCTTTGTGCACACCGCAGCACTTTCGTAAGATGTTTGCGTAAGATGTTTGTTTTGGGGAATATGGCCTCCAGCGGCGACCACCCTTTTCCGTTGTGGTGCTCCATTGTATTGCTTGGTAGTGCACTTGAGAAACGCTAACTCGGGTGTGACGTGGGCGACTACGTAAATTAGGCCAATAAAAGTACGACTTTAATTAAGGCTAAACGATATGGCTGACCCTCTTGTGCAGAGATTCCCTAAAGGCCAAAGAGTTCCAGACCTGGGTCCCTTGCACCACAAGCAGTTCCTTGCATGAATAAGAGCTTTGTCTACTCTGCACATCATAGCTTATTTGTAGCATATACGTGCTGGCGTTGACCCTTTCCTCTTCCAGAACAAGGTTTTTGGTGTGCTGTGGCGCCTGAAGAACATTTCGGTGTGCCTCTGTGCTGTGTTTGTAGGGCGAAGTCAAACAGGGTCCTTGCCTTCAAGAATTCAGAGGCACTCATTTAAAGCTCCTCTATCCACCTTATTGCACTTCTGCTTCCGTGAAATTGCGCTGTCCCAGCTCTGATTATTAGATTTACTGGCTGCCTGTGCTCACAACAAGCGTTGTAGCCAACAAAAGGCGCCCCACCACGTCACCACAGAGCAGCTAGGTCAAGCTTGACCTGAAAAACGCCCTGAACATCCACTTGAATGCTGAAAGAAGCACCTGCTGTAAATCTGCACGGCAGTAGAACCCCGAATTAAAAGGTACAGCTGCTCGCCCTCCACCGTGGCAACTGCTTAGTATTGCCATTCAAGTGGCTGAGCTGAACTGCGCTTTATTGCTGCGAGACGTGGAACAAACCCTCATTAAGAAACATATAATTCTGTCTGAGTAAGTTGCCTATAAGCCGTGAAAACACATGTATCTACAAAACGACCCCAGGGGTTCCTACGTTCCTCCGTTTCCCTTCCAAACAACTCCAGGAGAAAGAAGGAGCAACAAGGAGAAATCTAAGCTCAAAGAACTTATTTCTCATTAAAGCATAAGTTTGTTGCTAATTTTTAAATCTGGAGCACTATCTTTGCCTTAAAAGCAGCCTGCCACCACTGCTGTTGCAGCGTGACATCCTCTTGGGTTGAGCTGGGGAACAAGTGTGTAGTGCCTGCTGTACGTGGGTCGAATTTGTGTGGAGTAAATTCATCCTGGCAACGTCACAAAAATGTATTTAGAAGCAGCTAAACTCTGTTTAAACTCAGATGGAACGTTAGGGGTTGGGTAACCAGTAGCAGCAGTGAAGACGCCACACCGCGAGCGCTCCGCGCTGTGCATCCGTGATGCCTAAACTGTCGCAGGTCGACCTGCACTGGACGAGGCAAATTGAAAGTGAAAGTTATGAGTCTGTCGACGTTCAGTTGAGGTTAAATATATCCAGTCTTCATTTTTGGAGCGCAATCACCGCAAATTGTCTTTTTCTGTTTGTTCTTTTGCCCGTCAGCCGTTTCGAGGATGGCTCCATTGCGAGTGCAGTTTGCTTCTGTTGCTGCTCTGATGGCAGCACACCTGTCCTTCGCCAGTTGCGATTCAAGCGAACGAAGGAGCATTGTGGAACCTGAGAAGCCAGAGCCTCTGGACATTGGCGGGTTCTTTGGTGGCGGGTCGTTTGCAGAGCTGGACAGGCTTTTCCAGCAGTCCATGTCGTCTCTCTTCGGTGTGCTGGGCCCAATGGGTGGTATGATGCAGCCAGTGGGGGCGGATCTGTCGGTTTCTCTCGCAGAGGGTGATGAGCGCACGTAAGTTGTAGATGACATGCACAGGGTGACAACCGCTCGAACGCTCACTTAGCTTAAGTGCGTTTTGGTGTGGCGGTTTGCTGCAGATGTCAATTCCGAGTCAAGATGGGTGATAACAGCGTCTCAATGAACAGCGTCACGTTGGGGGTGGACTACAACGGAAAATTCCTGTTGGCGAGTATCCACCGAGAACAGACGCGTAAGGAGCACGGGGAGAAGGGCGAGAGGTAAGTTTGGGTTTTCTTTGTAGCAGTGAGACTCCTCTAGATTGTTTAGGCTAGATTGGAAATGCAAGTTCCTTGTCTTTATTTGTGCTGTGGGCATCTGCAGCCTCTTCTCCCGCAGCTTCCATGTGCGCAGTACGGTGCACCTGCCCGAAAGGTGCATTGCGACTCCCGGGGTGCTTCTGGCGAGTCTGGCGGGATATATGGTGAGCTCGAGCGGGTCGGAGGCCATGGTTGTGTTCCCATCCACCGTGCTGTTGAATGAGGGTGTCGAGAAGGGTTTGTTGCCAGAAAATATTGCAGAGAGTGTTACAAGGGGGGACCAACGCAGCATCAAGGATCTGACGTCAGCTCAGCAGTGCCTTGCTGCGGGGTTCACCGTGGAGCAGTGCAGCAAGTTGGGGGAGACCAAGCCACAGGTTTCCTTGGTGAAGCCTACAGACGGCGGATACGTTCCCGTTCCCCGTTTCGATGTTGAACTGGATGTGCTGAACTAAGGAGTTGAGGAGAGGTGCAGACGGATTTTAGATACGAGGTGAAGTGCGGGAGTTGAAGGCGCCGGTGATACGTATATATGTGGTGCGTGTGGGAATATACATGCTTGTAGAATCACAGTTTAGAATTAGAATTAAGGGCTGTTGGCCCGCGCTGAGTGATTGGCGTGGGCGCGCTTCCTCATCGTCAGGACGGTGCATTCGGATTACACGTGTTGGTATTAATAGTAGCAGTAGTAACACATCCGGATTTTGGGGCTCAAGGTGAATGATGCATAATCATGCGTTTCTGAGTCTGCCCGATCACGAGTTGAGTGAGTGTCTGCCTTCGTTCCTTCGCCGCGTTTCAATATAATGTAGTCCTAGCTGGAGAGTGAGCGGGGACTCCCTGCCGGCTGTGGCGGGGCTTTCTTGGAAGCTTCGACAGAGCTGCACTTGCAGGGTGTAAACGTGCGGGCGCAGCAGTATCAGTGTGACAGCTTTTTTCTTGAACCGCCGCTCCTTGGCGGTTCATGCAAAGGTGTTTTCAAGGTGACGCCCCAAAAGGGGCCAAGTATAAACAGTATCCGTCGCAGTGTGGTGTAAGGCATTGCGGAAACTAATTGAGCTGTCGCGAACCTCTGGTGCTTCAGGTTTCCATTCTACCCCTAGTAACGGTAGGATTCAGTATAGTTATTGTGGGTCCAGAGAAGGGTTCAAATATTCGGTTATACAGCTTCCGGATGAATTGGAAGGGGAGTGAGGAGAGTAGCGGGTAGCCAGCCGCGGGGCAGGCAGAACCAGTAGTGCGGGTTTGAAGGAAAGTGAAGGCGGACAGGGACATAACATCATTGCATAGTGCAAGCAGTGACCAACTTTTTGCGAGCACTAGCCGTCAATTAAGAGCGGCATTTCTAAGGTAAAGAAGGCCTCGCTGGGCCCTTGGGGTTCGGCAACGTATCCAGCGAAGACACAGTTGGCGCTGTGTTAGTAAGGTACACCCTTAATGCACACTGCAGAGGCGAAATTAACGTGCAGTTTTGCGTAAGTGGCTTCGGGTAGCTGAGGTGGGGCTGCGCATGTTAAAAACAAGCGGCAGAAGAGACCTGCCCGAAGTAGGAAATCTCCACTTTGCCGGAAGGGGAGAGAAGTGCAGTTGGTTGGATCGACCAGAAAATAGCAGCCTCGCCACAGCAACGCGCATAGCCTCTCAGTTCTCTGGATCGAACTGTTTTGTTCTTCTTCTAAATGGCAGATCCCCAAACTAAGAGTTCGGTGTGAGAATGCTGGACCACGACTTCAGTTTCATTATTAGATTCGACAGACTGTTGCCGTTCTTTCGCTGTCAAGCTGAGCTGCGCCAGCAGTGCGGCTTTTTCGCAAACGAGTGGCGAAAAAAAAAGTTTTCCATTTCACGTCATGTGCACCCGCGGAAGCTCACAAAAGGAGTGTTCAGGTTACTGTCGCAGATGCTTCGTAGACCGCTCGGGCATGATGTCGAACATGCATGTACCTGCAGCGTCCATTCTCACAAACACAAGAACAGTCAGTCCTGCAAAACAACCAAAGCACTTAATCCCTCCTTTGCAGAAAAAGATGTCCCATTCAAACAGGGTATGAGCTACGAAGTTTCAGATTCAGAGGTGTCCCACCGCGGCTTCTGTGTTCGTTCCAGTCATCCATCTGTTCAGCAGTACACGCGATCTGTGCGCGGTAATACTGGTACCTGTGCACATCAGCAGCTCAACATTCGATGCTGCATCACATGCTTTAATCGGACAGAATGCCCCATTTTTCCGTCTATTTATGAATGAAATGAAGAAATCTAGTCTTATCTGATGCAAAGGAGTGCAAAATCCTGCTTACTTGCAACGCGGGTTCTCCTCGCCCAGCTCCCGCGCACACCTGCGCGACAGCACAGCCACACCAACGCCAGACCTTTTCTAGTTAAAGTTTCTTTGCTACATCACGTGCACTGCAACATGTTTTCGTCCGAGTTGAAAACTGTTGCGCTCTTAGTGCTCCACAGCGGTAAAAGGCAAAGAGCCAACGGCCTCCTGAAATGAGCACAATATGGTGCAGAAAAGCAGCAAAGAAGTCGAGGAAACAGAAAGAAACTGGCACCTTAAAAACCAGTTCAGCTATTGACTCGTGCTGTCTTACCGGCAGAACATGGTGTAGCGAAGGGCGCACGCGCTCCCCTGGTTAGCCTGGAGCAGGCGAGGGTCCTGCGCAGTAACAGCAAACTGATCTATCCCGAACATGAACGGAAAACTATAAGGCACGACTAGTTGGCTTACTTGAACACCCTGATAAGCATGATCTGTTCCAAAACCCTTTCATGGCTGTCTATTGCCATCAGTGGGCATTGGGCACTGCTGCGGAACCAGCAGTCAGCAGTGGCCAGCAGTGCCTGCTGGCGCCACTTTGAACTCGAGCAGGGAACACCACAGCGGCAGCCCCCCTGTGGAGAAGTTCAACTAGAGCTGGTAAATGGAAACGATTGGAGACGGGTTAGGCTCAATAAGTTGTTCTGCGGACCTCTGCATGCGGATTCTGCGCGGTGAGCTCCTCTATGTTCCTTTGGTACATCTGAACCATCTCTTGCTTCGTCATTTTCAGTACGCAGTGAGGATGCCTTGGCCCTGTTGTGATCTGGAAATGCTAATTTTACATCTATTGTTCTGTAATTCCCTTTAGGCTGTTGCCGGTCTTTTCCGTAGTGCCACGGGGCTGCAGCAGCAGCCACGCCATTCCTTACAAGTAGGGCGTAGCATGCCTGTTCAGGGAGCAGTAGGGGTGTACAAAATATATTTGAATTAGAAAAACAAAAATACAGAATTTAGGTAGTTCAATGCGCCTGTACGGACACTTTTTCCGCAGCCGCTCCGGATTCACGGGCTTCATAGACTCTTGCGCAATTGCTGCAGAGCTTCCTGTTGAGTTCCACACTAGTCAAGCAAACGAAGGCAGAAGCTTTTCAGTCAGCTTTTAGTCTGTGCTAACCAGACAATGTCAAAGTCGAGCGTTGCAAATGCGTAGATATGTTGCGGGGGTTCACACTGCGCAGTGGAACCAGTGTCAGGATTACAGGGCTTTCATATGAACAGTTCTCAGATGTCCTTGTACGCTCATTAGGTTGTGTGCCAGAGCGAGTTGCAGAAAAATGTCGAACCACCCCAATACAAATTCTCGAGGGCTCGCTCTGCTGCGCGCTCTTCGTTCACTCCACGCTTCCCGCAAATTGGCCACTGTTTATCAAAATCAACATCTAATTCCTTCTATTTCGCCTTTTTATTTCATTTTATTCAAATAAATCCAAAAGAATCTAGAAAAGTGAACAAACGTGGAACGGGCAAATGAACCTGAAAATGAGCAGAATCGGCAATTTGCACTAGACAGCTTGCTCTATTCCTGGTTGAAATTACGATGTCGCTTGCTTCAAGAGTACTGCACTGAAATTCGCCTATATTATCACTCTGCCAATCGTACAAGAGGGAAAAGAACACAAGAGTTCTGGGGGAGGAAAGACAACACTGCGAAAGAGCCAGAAGGACATTTGTTCGGAGCCCTAGCACTGCATCGCACTTGATCATTCTCTTCATTCACACTGCTTTAGAGCCATACCTGCCATGGCCATCGAATAATTCAGTAGTTGCTCACTTCGCATGCATTGGGGAGTGTAAGGGTAGGAGGTGAACATGCCACCAGGTCTTCAATGGAAAGGTAAACAGAAATTCCAGAGTGTGAAACAAACTTGCATAAGAGCATTGCTATTTATGTTTGTCCCAAGATGCATCAAAGTTTGATGGCCTGAGTTTTCTCTACAGTCAGTCATGTCTTTGAGGAGAGAATACCTGGTTCTGCGTGCCAGTGGTGGCATTCCCTCCTATACTGTTTTTCCGCTGAGTGAACATTTGAGAGCGAGAATATACTATTTAATGCTTTCGTTTAAATTGAGCTTCTTGCGCCAAGTAGACCGGTTGGTGTGAAACTCTTGGGAAGGCTCTTCAGGTCAGTACCACCTACGCAAACATAACTCGAACTTTCTAACTCTCTTCAAATGATACACCTCTTTGCCTTCATAAACCCAGGTATATCCTTTATTTGCAGCTATTTGAGAGCAGGTTCTCTAGGCTGGGCGGGAGGCTGAGCAAGGTTGTAGCGTTAGGATTGTTAGGAGGCTTTCGAAGCAACTGTGGAAACAATCGAGATACAAACGAATGAGGCTATTTGTCAGTTTCGTTCACACGAATTCCGCTTTGTGGGTCTTGCCAGTGAACTTTATCTGCGTCGGGCTGTGGGGGTTTGTGCATTTCAGTTGACACCCACTGGGAGTCTCAGCTCCCTTTGCAACATTTTTCCCCAGGCAAAAAAGTCATTTACCAGCATTTGCGGCAAGAATGAAGTACATTTCCTGCTGTTTTTTTTATCAACTAGCAGAATGGAACGCAAAAGAGTGATCGGCAGTTTGTGGTGGGAATAATGCAGCGTGAAACCTCATGCAGAGAGCTTGCGCTAGCAATTGGTGTGGTCAATAAGTCGAATACGTACAACTTAATCATGCAAATGTTTACAAATCAGTAGAGGCCCTTAATTAGCTTACGCATTTAACTGCAAATCTGCGTAACCAGACTTCGTGTAGTGCCATATTGAAACTTTTCCCGAAGTTCCCATGGTTTACACTTGTATGCATGCATGCCACTTTTTGTAATAATTCTCATTTTATATAACCAACAAAAGGAAATCCTTCCGTTTTGAGAGTTCTTTAACCATGAGTGCTCGTCTGCACAGCAATCTATAAAGCTAATAGTATGCGCTATTTGCCATTATTTTATCGTAATTTACGGTGCCAGGACTATGCCTAAATTAGGAAGAAGCTGAGTCTGGAAATGCAATGATGATGAGATCAAAAAGCTTGCCAATGAGCAATAAGCGTTGTGCCGCAAGTTGAATTAAACACAGAGAAGATCCGATGTTACAGAACACTGAGTGCCACTTGTTTGTTTGAAAGCATCAACAGGGCTGAAGCCATTGCCTAAGCACTGGGATCTTTGCACTAAACACATTTTATTTTATATATTATGTGACTTTTGCGTATTATTCTTTGACTTCAGTACTGAACTTGGTTCAACTTGCTGCCAGCCTGCACTCTAGGCTTCTGTGGCCAGCGCCCCCACGTAAGCCTCTGCTGCCAGGAGTACTTGTTGAATGCAAAGACAATGTCTTAAGCAAGAGCGTTTCAATTTTCTTTCAGCTTTTCATATTAGACTTGGCATTCAGTGGACCCTTGTAGCTTCCTGGCCCAGGCTCATGGTAGCGCTGCGATTGTAAACACCCTTTTCGTTTCCCATTAAGTTACTCCAGCATAATAAGCATATACAAAGAAGAAAAGCAACATTATAAATTGCCGAACTTCTCTTCTTCAAGGCATTGTACTCTTCAACTGCTGGTGGAGTCACTTCAAATGCACTTCCAACCTGGGGGAGAAAAGCTGAAAACTGCGGGGCTTGGCTGGGTTTCTGTTCTCCTAGAATTTCCATGACTCCAGGAAAAGTGCAAAAGACGCAGAGAAGCCAATGCCGTAGGACACGCAGAGCTAAATTGCCCAGCGGTGATCAGTGCTGGCCGTGACGCTCACAGGTTCTTTCCAATTCAACTTGGCATTTGATTCATGAATAAGAGCGAAAAATGTGGCTTTTCAAGCAGGTTTATGCAAAAAGGAAAGCTTAACTGCAAAGATGCAGTATGATTGTTTCACTGTGCAACGCAAAAGAAACCTAAAGCTCCGAAAGCTCTTGGCAAAACTTCTACAGAGCTCTTAGGGCTCAGGCATTGAAATGCGAGTGGAATCTTCTAGATTTAACTTAATATTCTTTCCCCTAGCTTGTCTGGCGAGACTTCAACCTTATGATCTGGCTTTATATTGCGTTTACGCGGAATTTCATTGAAAGTTCGCTGCAAATGCTGAGTCTTTGCTACTTCGAAGTTGTACGTATCCCACAGCGTATTCGCTGATTAGAGATCTGCAGTGACATTTCAACTGTTCTCAGAAACACAACATTGCGCAGGTTTTGCTCTTTGCAGAAGTCCCGTGGGCCACTCCCGCGCGCCACTGGTTAGTGTGTGAACTGTAGTGAGGGGCACGCGGCGGGAGAAATTGCAATAAGTGGTGGATTTTCTTTCTCTTCTCTTCAAACTGAATTAAGAAATTCGCTATGTAATAATTTTTACTTTTGCAGGAGTAATGGGAGGATTTAAACGAGCAGCGCTACGCAGCACAGGCCACTGGTGTTCAGACTCCGCAGCACCGGCAAACTGGGCTTTCCGCGAAAATGTAAGTGAAAATGCATCTCTCGTGCCTCCCTTAGTTGTCCTTATTACTTAATTTGCGTCTCTTTGTTGGGTTATTCTCTAATTTTCCAACGAAGAACCACTGCCATTTGGCTAGTCACTTGCTCGGCGTCGGTGGGAAGACAGGCGTGCGGGCTATCGCAGTTGCGTTGGACTTGAGCTTCCGGCGCGTTATTATGTTTATAATAATTTTATTTGAGTTATTGAATTGCAAAAAAATAAAAGAGTGAGGAAACACTGCGGAGTTCAGCCCGAATCCCACATGGGCAGTCGTGGCGTGCTGCGGGGCTCTCTGCTTTCTCTCGATACTGGTAAGCCTTGTCCTTCGCCTGCATTATTCTCTGAAATTTCTCATCAGATTTAAAAACTATGAGCCATTTTGCATTAATTGCGAACTTTGAATTCGGATTCCGCGGATTCCCCAGGTGAGCCCCTGCGGGAATTGCACAGGCCTTGCTGCTGCACGCCGCACAGCAGACCCGCCTTGCGTCTTCGTATTCTATGTTTCGCAGCACTTTATTTCCAATTCTGGATTTATTTTGCAATTTGAAAGTCAAATAAATCAGCCCCGCACTTCTAGTAGGAGCTGCAGCGCAGCAGTGGCTCCTCAGCTGCGGCGCGTTGGTCTGTTGAGCTGTGGGTCAACAGTTGCGGAATTTGCCATTTCCTGGCTTTTGGAGTTTCGTTTTTCCTTTTAAATCCTCTTCTTTGCTTCTTTTTCTTGTGTGCAGGCCTCGTACAGATTCGCTTCGCTGCAGCCAAACTGTTGAATCTCACAAGTGCTGAAATGGGGGCTGTGTGTGGCAAGCAAAGGGCAGCCTCAGAGCCCAAGGCGAGAAGGGCAACTGTGGAAGTTTCTGGCTCTTCCCCGGCTGCCGGGGCCCCACAGCAGCCTCCAGCTGCGGCCCCAGCTGCTGGCACAGATGCAGGGGGTGCTGCTGCAGCAGCTCCTGCCGAGCCTGCTGCTGCTGCTGCTGCTGCTGCAGACAAGGCCAAGGAGTTCATAACCGGCGAGGGCGATGGCGTGTACCTGATGCTTCTGAATGAGAACAACAGTCAAGCACTTGTGCAGCAATACGCGCACGAAAAACCCACTGTGCAGGAGGGCGAACTTCTTTTGTTGCAAATTAAACCTCCCATTTACGTCGAAATCAAAGAGTCCCGCTTCACTTTGCAAAATGGAAAGCGCACGCTGAAGGTCGGAATCCAGGTGAGAAACTGCGCAAATATATGCACAAATATTCATAATATTTTGAAAAATAGATATATATTTTGTGGATTTCTTCGAATAAGTTATTAGATCCTGGGTTTCCTTCAAGAATTTCAACTTGAATGTGTCACAGCGTTGCGTGGGTCTGTGTGGAGCCCGCTGTTTCTGGCATTTCGCCATGCCAGTTGTTGAAAAGCACTTTGAAAACGGAAAATATTTTGAAAAGAATTGGAATTCGAAATGTCAGTGAAGATTTATTTTTTCTTTTTGCAGATGGCGATGAAGAACGCCGACGGACAGAAGAAAGTCTGCGAAGCGGTGCTGGAGTGTCTGCGGCTCACGTGTTCGTACTCCGCCTACATCCACGCTTTCCCGGACTTGATCCGGGCTCCATTTTCAATTTTGTTGCTCGTTTTGGAGCGCCATGAGCCCGTAAGAAAACCCTGGAAACTCCGTTTTCAACTGCATGCAGACTTGGCGAATTTGCATGCAAATTCGTGCAAATTTGCATGCAGATTCGTGAAGCAGACGCTCCGACAGAGCTGGTGGCTGCAGGTCTCTGCAGGCAATTGTGCAGCGTCGGCAGCACTTTTTTATTTAATTTAGGCAGTTTGATCATCTTTAATACAATTAAATTAATTAATTTACAAGCTCGCGTTGCAGATCAGATTCCGTTGCTGACTGTTCAAGTTGCTGCTGGCTGCTTTCTGGCGCAGGCAAGCATCAAGGAAGGGCCTGACGGGGGAAAAATAGTTTCGATTTCGGCTGAAGAAGCTTCACAAACAAATGCAGGCACAGAGCCTACTGCGGAGGAGGCCCAGAAGGGGGAGGGCCAGGCTGCAGAAGCAGCAGCAGCAGCAGGAAAGCCGGAGGGTTCTGGCGACGCAGCACCAGCAGCAGCGCCCGCAGCAGCAGCAGCGGCAGCGAACGACAGCAACAACCAAAGCATTTTCCCCGAGGGGCCCCAGGAAGTGCCCGAGCCCGCTGCAGCCCCCAAGGCCACTGAACAAGTTCAAGTCTTGAGGCATCTTGCAGAAGGCCGCTCCGCCAACTTCTCTTCAATGCGCCAAATCATAATTCTTCCTTTGGAAAACTCCAAAGCCAAAGAAGTCCTCAAAGAAGGATCTGTAGTCGAAGAGGAGCAAATTGAGCAGCTGCAGAAGCAAGTTGAAAAGCTGCGTAAGTTCCCTTTCTGTTTAATTCTGCAAGACTGAATTGAATTTAATTCCGCCTTTTGCTGCAGCAGCAAGTTGCAGCGAAGCTTCTGCAGTTTGCTGCTGCAGCAAACTGCAGAAATAATTGAAAGAATACAGAAATGATTAAAGTGATTGAAAGAAAAAAGGCGCGAAGTTTCGTTTTCGCGACTTTTCGCGTGCTGCGGTGTACAGACGGCGTGATGATCAAAGCCACCCCCGAGAAGCCAGTGTGAAGCAGCAAGACAAAAAAGAAATTTAGAGGGCTTTTCGTGGACTGGCAGCAGCTAGCAGCAGCTAGCAGCAGCAAGCAGCAGCAAACAGCAGCAAGCAGTAGCAAGCAGCAGCAAGCAGCAGCAGGCAGCAGCAAGCAGCAGCAGGCAGCAGCAAGCAGCAGCTAGCAGCAGCAAGCAGCAGCTAGCAGCACTCCCCGCGGAGTCCGGCGGCGGCGGTCCCCAACGGATTCTCTTTTAGCTAGCTAGCTATCTAGCCAGCTAGCTAGCTGGCTAGCTTCCTATCGAGCGAGCTAGCTTCCTAGCAAGCTAGGTAGCTACCTAGCAAGCTAGCCAGCTTGCTAGCTAGCTAGCCAGCTTGCTAGCTAGCTAGCTAGCTTACTAGCTAGCTAGCTAGCTACCTAGCGACGGCGCGTCCAGGGGCCTTGGGGGCTCTTGGGACGCGTTTGTGTCGGCAGCGTCAGAAGATCAAATTGAAAATAAAAGTAAAATGCGAAATAGCGAAGAAAGAAAATGCAATTTAAAACAAATGCTCCTCCTTTAAAACAGAAAGCCTCAAAAGCAGGCTCAGCTCCAACAGTCTTTATCTGCGCACGCAGCAGCTTCCACTGCTGCTTCTTTGGTTGCTAAAATGCAGATTGCGCTGAGGCCTCGGGGCCCCCCTTTTGGGGCCCCTCAGGGGCCCTTTAGAGGGCCCCAGATGCCCAGAGGGCTGACGGGGGCCCCCGGTGCCGCTAAGGGGCCCTTTGGAAATTGTGTGGGGGCCTCATCTGGCTCAGCGCTTTTCACTGAAGTGCGGGGGCTGAGGGTGGGGTTGTTGTACTTGTGGGAGTTGGCTGCAGCTGCCTAATTTGAAACGAAGGCTGCTAGCGAGCCTAAATCGACTCTTGACTTGTTCGACTTTTCGCGGTGCTGCAGCGGTTCTGCGCTGCGTGCGGATGTGCATGCGTCGGGTGTACTTTGCTGAGGTGTCTGTACACCTGGGAGCCTGCAGCGCGAGTGGCGGCCCTTGGGCGGCGCGCCGGGCTAGTAGATGGGGTGTGGTGACACTTTTGAGAAAAAGGAAAACTGAAGAACTGCACACAGCCATCAGTTGCCCCTTGAACTAACTGCATGCGCTGGAGTGTACGTACAGCTGACTGCTGGCCAGGCTCACTATTGCGTCGTCTGCGCGCCGGCGGGGGAAGGCGGCGCGTGGCGCTGAATGCAGAGTCTTTCTGTTTTTAGGGTGTGTAATGGTTTAATTAATTAAATAATATTGATTTCATTTGAATTTTGAGCGGAACACTCGGCGGGCCAGAGGCACTCAGCCCCAGGGGCTGTCTAGACAGCCCGGTCTTCTGCTGGTGCGATCACTGCTAGGACCGACGCAGCGCCTGTCGCCCGTGGGGCGGCGTTGTTGCGCTGCTGCTTCAAAAATCTTTTCCTTCTTGAGGATTTATCTTTTATTCTTCATCAAAGAATGCACACAAGTGGCGGCGGCCCTCTTGTCGCGTCACCTGCCTCCTGTCCGGCGGCGAGCCTGGTCTGAGCAGCAGCTGTACATACACCGCAACACACTTCGAGCGAAAACCCAAAATGAGACGCCCCAAAATTGCTCTCGTTGGTGGCGGCCAAATAGGCGCCATTTTAGCGTTTTTATCGTCGCTGAAGGAGTTGGGAGACGTCAGCATTTTCGACATTGTCGAGGGTAAGCCAGCAGGAAGCTGCAGCGGGTAGCTGCAGCGGCGCTGCGCTCGCGGCCTTGAAATGCTGCGTTAAATGCTGTCTAATTCATTTTTAAGCATTTAATTCCTTTAGTTTTTCGTTTTGAAGAATATTTCGGACAAAGGCGACTCAGGGAGGCCGCGGAAACCCGCAGAGGCCCCATATGCAGAAGTTGAAAATTGAATCTGCGTCACACAGGCGACGGAAAGCGGCCTCCTAAAGTCCAATAAGAGGGTTTGCAATGAAAACTCTTGCATTCACTTCTTGCAGCCCCTACTGATCATTGAAAAATGCCATTTCTGAAAAAGAAATGGCGCGAAATTCCAGTTCATGAGTGCCGCTGCAGGCACGGCTGGTGGGGTGTACAGACACCCCGCGCACGCAGCCACGCCGGCTCCTCAGCCGCTGCCTCTTCGCCACTCTTATTTTTCTGCAGGTTTGCCTCAGGGGAAAGCTTTGGACCTTTCCCAAGTGGGGCCTGTGGAGGGAGTGGACACAAAAGTTTCGGGTTCAAATCACTTCTCCGCGCTGCAGGGCGCAGATGTTGTCATTGTGACTGCCGGCGTAAGTCTCGGGGATTTATTTTCTTCAAAATTAAGAAAATGAAAAATGAATTTCGCGGTTGCCTCGGATACACTTGGGGCACCCGCCCGGTGTATGTACACCACGGCAGCACCCCGAAAGCTGTACATGCAGAAATTCTTGAATTTGAATGGTGCGTGGGGAGCGGCAGGAGTTTTTTGAATTGATTTTCGGATTTATTTTTGAGTTTATTTCTGTGGTTGTTTTTGTTCCGGAATTTATTTTTAATTGAGAGCTGCTTTTTGTTGGTCTTCAGGTGCCGCGCAAACCCGGCATGTCGCGGGACGACTTGCTGGCCATAAACTCGAAAATAGTGGCCGATGTGGCGGAAGCAATTAAAATGTATTCTCCAGATGCTTTCGTGATTTGCATCACCAACCCTTTGGGTGCGTCGCTCACCAGGTGTTTGTACACCGCAGCTGGTCCCCAGGTGTCTGTACACTGCAGCTCCTCCCGCTGCCTGCTCCTAAAAGTGTCTTTCTTTGCGGAACCAGTGTTCAGGGTTTAGGCTTTAAGTTTCGGAGCTTAGAATTCAGGGTTTAGGGTTTAGGGGTTGGGATTAAGTGTTTAGGGTTTAGGGTCTAGGGTCTAGAATTGCGGGTTTAAGGTTCCGGTTTGGAATTGAGGGTTCCCTGTTTCTTGTACCTTGTTTCGCATTTCGTGTTTCGGATTCAAGCTTCAAAGCAGATGGTCCCTTGCTTCCCTCTCCCGGACCCCGTTTCGGGCCCCACCTCGGAACCGCGGCTTAGGGTTTAGGGTTTAGGGTTTGGGGTTTGGGGTGGCGTTGTTCCGCGCAGACGCAATGGTGCAGCTGATGCGGGAGCGCAGCGGGCTGCGGGCCGAAATGGTGGTGGGCATGGCCGGCGTTTTGGACTCTGCGAGATTTCGCCACTTTTTGGCGCAGCGCCTTCGCGTCTCCGTCGAAGACGTGCACGCGATGGTCATGGGCGGCCACGGCGACAACATGGTCCCGCTCACGCGATACTGCACCGGTGCCTGCTGCTGCTGCTGCTGCTGCTGCTGCTGCTGCTGGGGGGGTGCGGGTTAGGGTGGGGGTATGATGCTGCTGCTGCTGAGGGTAAGGGGGGAGTTATGGTGGGGGGGTTGTGGTGCTGGTGCGGTTATGTGGTGGTGGTGGTGGTGGTCGTGCTGCTGCTGCTGCTGCTGATGGTGATGGTGCTGCCGGCTGTGATGGTACTGCTGCTGATGGTGCTGCTGCTGCTGTTTTTGCTCCTGTTTCTCGGGCTGCTGCTGCGTTCGGCACTGCACTAGCGCTGCAGCAGTTCCCGCTGCTGCTGCTGCTGCTGCTGCTGCTACTGGGACGGTGTGAATTGCTGTGTGGAGCTGGGGTGTACGTACACCTGGCGCAGTTGGGGGGATTCCACTTCCAGACCTGGTGGCAATGGGGCAGTTGAGTGAAGAAGATGTTCAAGAAATTGTCCAAAGAACTCGAGACGGAGGCGGCGAAATCGTCAAGTACAAACCCTAAACGCTAAGCCCTAAACCCTGAACCCTACTTCCGAAACGCCAACATCTGGAGATGCTAATCACCCAAATGATATGGTAATAATAATAGTAATTATTATTGTTCTTTTAATACTAATAGTAACAGTAATAGTAATGGTAAGATAGTAATAAGGATAATAATAGAAATAATTGTAATATTAATAATAATATCACAATAATGAGATCATAATAATAATTGACGCCGGCTGGCTGTGCGCAGGTTTGTAAGGTTTAAGGTTTTCGACCTAGGGTCTAGGGTTTAAGGCTTGGCGTCAAGTGGGGTTTAGGGTTTAGGGTTTGTGGATTGGGGTTTGGGGTTTATCATTTGTTTGTTTATTAAACAACAAAACCCTGGAACAAAGTTACTTGAAGCAATAGAATTTAATTCCTTCTCAGAGCCTCTTGTGAATCGACCTAGAAAGGCGGAACAGAGCCAAAACCCTAAACCCTAAACCCTAAACCCTAGAAGGACGAAAACCTCGGGGTTCTGCTTTGTTTCTGCAGCCTAATGAAGACAAGTTCTGCTTTCTTTGCCCCTGCTGCTGCGGGAGTGTTAATGGCAGAAGCATATTTGAAAGACAAGAAGCGGGTGATTCCCTGCGCCGCTTACCTGGTGAGAACTCGGGGTGTACGTACACCTCAGCGCATGCGCGCATGCAGCTTTTTGCGTTTTCTGCACAGAACTAGTTTTCGAGGGCTTTGCGCGCAACTAAACAAATAAATAACCATTTAATTTGTTAGTTTAGTCTCAGTCAGTCCGTTTTCCCTGCTGCTGCTGCTGCTGCTGCTGCTGCCCCAGACCGGCCAGTATGGAGTCCAGGACCTCTACGTGGGAGTGCCCTGCGTCGTGGGACGCGGCGGAGTCGAAAAAGTCCTTGAGCTGCAGCTCACGGAGACAGAAAAAAAAATGTTTCAGAAATCCGTCGACGCCGTCCGCGCCCTCGTGCAGGCGCTGCCCCGCAACCCAAAGTAAACTCCCCACTCGCTGGCAGCTAGCTGCCTGGCTAGCTAGCTAGCTAGCTAGCTGGCTAGCTGGCTAGCTGGCTAGCTAGCTAGCTAGCTGGGTAGCCGGCTAGCTAGCTAGGTGGCTGGCTAGCTAGGTCGCCACCTAGCAAGCTGGCTTGCTGTCTGGCTGGCTAGCTGGCTAGCTGGCTAGCTGGCTAGCTGGCTAGTTGTCTATCAGGGGACCTAGCTAGCTAAGTGGCTCTGGGTGTCTAGCTAGCGGGCTGGCAGGGTGGCGGGCTAGCTAGCTGCATAGCTAGCCGGTCCGCCGCCTATTGGGCGAGCTAGGTTGCTAGCTAGCCAGATGTCTAGCTAGCTAGCTAGGTGGTAGCTAGTTGGCTAGGTAGCTAGCTAGCTAGCTGGGCGTTAGAGAGCCCCACGCAGCGCAGCTGCCTCGCTGGCCGGGCGCTGCAGCAGCTAACGACGACCTAGGCAGCTAATTATTCATTTCGAATAGAATAATTGAATTTAATAAGGGAGAAAGAATAATTGAACTTACTAATGAGTTCAAATTATAAAAGTGTTAGTGCAGCCAGCGCGAGGAGTCCGAGGCAGCGACGGCAAAGGCCGCCCCACTTCAGGTGTACGTACACCCCACTTTGCTGCTTGTTTTGATTCGGCGCTGCCGCACGGATGTGCATTTTGCTGAGGCCTTCGAGGCCTTTCTCTTTTTTGCTGCGGCTGGGTGTGCCGCAGCAGCAGCAGCAGCAGCAGCAGCAGCGAGGGCAACAGCAGCAGCAGCAATAGTTGCAGCAGCAGAGATAGAGGGGACTGGTGGGCTCTGTATAGATCAATACAGGCCTTCTGATGCAGCAGACACTATCGCTGGCCAGCTAGCTAGCTAGCTAGCTAGCTAGCTAGCTAGCTGGCTAACCAGCAGCTCGTGGTGCGCTAGTGGGCATTGTGGGCAGCACAGCTTATGGGCGGAGGCGAACAAATTTAGGTTTAAATATATTTTTTCCAGTCTTATAAGCAGTTGGAAAATAGAAAATTAAATATATATTTAAGGTAAGTAGTTTTTTCTTCGGTGCCAGGCTGTGAGTCTCCGTGTTGACCGCGCTCCCTACAGCAGCAGGAGCAGCAGCAGCAGCAGCAGCCGCAGCAGCAGCCGCAGCAGCATTGGCAGCAGCGGCAGCACAGCGACAGTCTCCATCTGAAGGTTTGTGATGGAATATAGGGAGGCGGAGTTTGTAAATGTGTACAAGTTTATTCACATTCAAATGTATAAAGGTACATGCACTTGATTTTTTTTCACTATACTTCATATATTGTGCAAAAATAATATACATGAATATGAAATATATATAATGTATATGGGTACTGTATATATAAATATATATTTAGCAATATATAAACGCATGTGTATTACTATACAAATACATTACGGAGTTAAAGTATGTGTTTCTCTGCTGTACGTACGCCGTAAGCATCTGTGAACGTAAATGCATGCAAGGGAGCTGTATATACACCCCAAGTGTCAGTAAAGGTAAACATGAAAATGCAAAAACATATTTGCATATGCAAAAGCGCAGAAATTATATATGAGGCTTGCATAGGTACATTTATATGTACATTTATGCATAAATATACGTATAAATATATCCATAAATATTGAAAACAAGTATAAAAAACAAATATAAAAGTAAATAGAGGTGAAGATGAAGGTGTGTCTGTAAGAATCGACGAACGCCACACAAGCCCTGCCTCTCCGCTCGTGAGTGTCGGGGGTATTTCTGGTCCGTTTAAGTCGTAACACAAAACAAAAACAAAGCCATAAACCATTTTTGAATTGTTATTTTTTGTTTTGACACCAAAAGGCACGTATTCTCGCCGAAGTAGCCGTCTGGGTTGCCGCTAGTGTCCCGTGCAGCTCGAGTGTATACACACCTCAAGCACTCCGGGTGTACAGACACTGTAGACGTCTGCGGTGTCTAAACACCTCGTATTGTACATTAATGTACGTATAAATAGCCATATAAATATAGTTTTTAGCGCGGATGTTGCATGCAAGAATGAAAGATTTTCTGTATGTAAATATAATAATAAACATGAGCTGCACGCTTTTTCTGCACAAAGCAGTGTACATACACCTGAAACTCACTTTGCGGGTGGACAGTCGTATATGCATGCATGCACAACTGTTAATTAATTAGTTAATTTAGTTATTTAGAAGTCAAATGGTGGGAAGAAAACAGAATAAAACATACCTATATCCTTTTATGTAACTTGGAAAGTACATATTTTTGAAAAATTGTGTTTCCGGATTTTGTGTGAGCAAAGGAGCACGAGAAACAGACACAATTGGACATTTTCCCGCTGCTACTACTGCTGCTGCTGCTGTTGCTGTGGCTGCTGCACTAATTATAATTGAAGGAACGTGATGGACTAATGTAGATTTGCAGACAAATTTAAAGAGGTAGATTGGGCTGCATTTGTAAATACTTAAGAGTGAATAATAAAACTAAAATAATGATGAAGACAATTACTCCAGGAAAAACTGCAACAACTATAAATGAAATTTAAACTCAGTGAAAATAACTAAAAGGAAATATTCTAAAATGATCAACTGAATTCAATCACAAAAAAGATCCATAAATAAAACGAGAGATGCGAATAAATTAAAATTGCAAATAAGACTATAATCATAATAAATTTATTTCTGCGGAGCCAAAGTCAGGTTTTGTTCCCTCTCTGCGCAGACGGTGCAGCAGCGCAGCATCAAGTGAGCTGCTGCAGCTGCTGCAGCAGCTGCAGCTGCAGCAGCTGCACGCGCGGCTGCCGCAGCAGCAGTAGCAGTAGTTGCAGCAGCAGCAACTCAACACCAGGCACAGCAGCAGCGGGAGCTGCGGCAGCCAATGCAGCTACACGAGACGCCGCAGCAACTGCAGCAGCAGCCGCATCAGCGCCTGCAGCAGCAAGCAGAGCAGCAGGCGCAGCTGCAGCAGCAACTGCAGCACCGCCTTCAGCCGCATCTGCAGCAGCCGCGACAGCAGCTTAAGCGCCGCAACTGCTGCTGCTGCAGCTCAGGCAATGGTGCACATGCATCGGGCGGCGTGGACGTTGCAGCAGCAGCAGCTGCTGCTGCTGCTGCTCAGGCGATGGTGCACATACATCAGGCGGCGTGGGCGTTGCAGCTGCTGCTGCTGCTGCTGCAGCTCAGGCGATGGTGCACATGCATCGGGCGCCGTGGGCGTTGCAGCTGCTGCTGCTGCTGCTGCTGCTGCTGCTGCAGCTGCTGCTGTCCCTGAAGACCAGGAAGACGTGGCAGGCCGTGGGGGCCCCCCTGTGGGGCCCCACAGGGTAGTCCCGCAGCCTGCGGCAGTCCATCATCTCCCGCCCGCAGCAAAACAGCCGCAGCCGCAGCAGCTCTTTGGAGGGCCCCAGGGACTGCCGCCACTGCTGCAGCAGCAGGTCCGCCTTCACCTCCTGCAGAGTCTTCTCCGCCTGCAGCAGCAGCAGCAGCAGCAGCAGCAGTAGCAGCGGAGTTTGCGCTTTTTTAGAGCTCAGCAGCGTTTACGGGGGTTTAGGGGCGCTTCGGAGGGTTTGCGGGGGTTTAAAGGGTTTACGGGGGTTTAAAGGGTTTACGGGGGTTTGAGGGTTTAGGAAGGGTTTAGGAAGGTTTACGGTTTCGGGTTGGTAGGGTTTAGAAGGAGCTGTGAGAGGGTTTGGAGAGAGTTATAGGAGGGTTTAGTAAGGTTTGGTAGGGTTTAGGGTTTAGGGTTTAGGGTTTAGGGTTTAGGTTCAGGGTTAGCGGAGGCAGCAGCGCGTCGCGAGCTCGCTAAAGGGCGGCTTGCCAGATTCCAGGGCTTAGGGCCTAGGGTTTAGGGTTTAGGGTTTAGGGTTTAGGGTTTGGCTTACGTCGTAGGAAACGTCAATGGGGCTTTGGCTGCAGTTGGAGAAGATGAATTTGATGTGAGCCATTTGTTTTTCTTCGGAGGTTTTGACTCTTGCAAACGATTTAAGCTTGGCCACGCAGTCCATCTGCAGGGTTTAGGGTTTAGGGTTTAGGGTTTAGGGTTTGGGGTTTAGGGTTTGGGGTGCAGGATCTGCGAGGTGACCCTGGACCCTTCAGCAGCAGCCGCTGCGCCGTCGCTGCTGCCACCCGGAAGCAGCAGCAGCCACACCATTTGTTTTGGGTTTTAGGGTTTAAAGAAAGCAGCAGCAACTTCAATTTGCAGAATAATCAAACTAAATACAAAAAGTGCTTCAAACGAGGCGCAGCATCCTTCTGCAGCAGCAGCAGCAGCAGCAGCAGCTGCAGCAGCAGACACCCACGCAGTGTCACTGCAGCACCGAGGACGTGACCACTGGACCACACGAGCTGCTCGCATGCAAAGGATTCTCCATCCGCCTCAGGCCTCCAAAATAAAAAGAATAAATAGTGTTTATGCATGCAACACTCTCTATTTCAGAGCTTCTGCTGCGGCGTCTGCTGCGCTGCAGCAGCGGCAGCAGCAGCAGCAGTAGCCCCAGCGGCAGGGTTTCCACGCTGCGCAGCCCGCAATGCATGCGAATCTGCGTCAAAAAAGTATATTTATTTAAAATAGATGCCTTTAGTTTTATTTATTTGCTCAGTTCTTTTAATTTCAGTGAAAATACCCCAAGTACAGGCTGCAGCCGCAGCGGCGCAGCAGCTGCTGCTGCTGGCAGCAGCACCAGCAGCAGCACCAGCACCAGCTACAACGAGCTCGAGTTCTGGTTACAATTACTTTCATTTTTCTTTTATTTTTAAGAAATAACTAAAGAGAAAAGAATTTTTAATTGATAAAGGAAGAGGGAACGCATAAATGGGGAGGGAGCGAAGAGTAACGTAAGCCTTTAGGGTTTAGGGTTTAGGGTTTAGGGTTTAGGTTTTAGCTGCCGCCGCTTTTGTTCAAATAAAAATATTTCAAGATTTGAATTGAATGTGAAAAGGATTTAAAATATAATAAGTCTTTTGTTTTTGTCTCTTGTTTTTTTCTGTTTGTCTCATTTTATCCTTTTTGGCTCTTCATTCTTTTGTCCTTTTCTTAATTTAAATTCTTTGAAATCTTTTAATTCCTTTTATTCTTCTAATTCTATTACATTCCATTAATTATTTTTTATTCTCTTTGTATCCCTTTTAATTCTTTCTATTCTTTTTATTTCTTTTTAAATTCTTTTTTATTCCTTTTTATTCTTTTTTAATCCTTTTTACCCCTTTTTATTCCTTTTTATTCCTTTTTAATTCTTTTTTTTACCTCCCTTTATTTCTTTTAATCTCTTTTCATCTTTTTGTCTCTTTTTGATTTTTAAATCTCCTTTTGTCTCCCTTTGTTTCCTTGTGTCTTCTCTTATTTCATTTTTATTTCCTTTCTTTCATTTCCTTTATTTCCTCTATTTCTTTTTATTTCCTTTTATTTCTTTTTATTTCTTTCTATTTCTTTTTATTTCTTTTATTTCCTTTTTCCTTTTATTTCTGTTTTTTCCTTCTTGTCCCTTTTATTTCCTGTTGTCTCCTTGCGTCTTCTTTTGATTCTTTTTAATCCCTTTTGTCTTTTTAAAATCTGTAAAATTATTTTTAATCTTTTTAAATTATTTAAATTACTTTCAAATCTCTTTGATTCGTTTTAGTTTTTTAAATTCTTTTTGTCTCCTTTTATCTCTTTTTTCAATTTTTTGTTTTTTTTAATTTCTCTTTTTCGTTTTAAGACATTTTTGTCTCCTTTTGTGTCTCTCGTTATCTCCGTCTGAAAGCAGAAAGCAGCAACAAGAAAAAGCAAAAAACCCGCAGTCCTAAACCCTAAACCCTAAACCCTAAACCCTAAACTCTAAACCCTAAACAACACACCGTACGATCACTGAAGGGCGGAGCGTCCCTAACGGCAGATTTGCTCCTCTTGCTGCTGCTGCTGCTGCTACTTTTGCTGCTGCTTTTGCTGCTGATGCTGGTGCTGCTGCTGGCGCTGTTGCTGTTGCTGCTGGTGCTGCTGCTGTGCTGCTGCTGCCTCTGCTGCTGCTGCTGCTGCTGCTGCTGGTCCGGCTGCTGCTACTAATGCCACTGCTGCTCGTGCTGCTGCTTTTGGTCCTGCTGCGGCCTCTGTTGCTCCTGTTGCTGTTGTTGCTGCTGCTGTTGCTGCTACTGCTGTTGCTATTGTTGCTGCTGCTGCTGCTGCTGCTGCAGCAACAACTTCATTCCAATTTTTTTCTGTTAGCAGCAGCTGTTCTTTATAATCTGCATTCAAGGAACTTTATTTTGTGACTTTTCCTTTTTGCTTTTAATTTTATTATTTAATTAGTTGTTTATAGTTTTATCTTTTGAGTTAATTGTTAATTATTTTATCTATTTAATTAATTGTTTATTATTTTGTTGATTTAATTAAGCAAAACACCTATATTGTTGCAGATGATTACAAACATACTTCAGACAATTAAATAAATATTTTTGTAATTTAAAATTATTTTTATTTGTAGTCTTTTATTTCTAAATTTGCAGTTACAAATTTAAAAGTCCCAAATACTTTTTGAATCGCATCTTCTGGGAAATTAACTTTATGAAAAGTTCATTATTGGAAATTCAAACTTTCCTTTTTGTTTTCTTTTTTTCTTCTTTTTGGAATTTTGTTCAATTCAATATTTCAAAATTCCCGAAATGTGTAAAAAACCAGAAAAGAAATAAAAGGATGAATGTCTTAAATTATCTTTTTAACTTTTTGAATGGCTTTTTAGCGCTGCTGTTCTGGCTGCTGGCATTCCTTGTGGGACTCCTGTTTTTTTGGACCTTTTTCTTTTTTGCATTGCTGCTACTGCTGCAGCTGCTGCAGCTGCTGCTGCAGCTGTTGCTGCTGTTGCTGCTGTTGCTGTGCCAATTGATTTGTTTTTGTTTTTGCTGTTTTCATTTTCGCCGCGGCTGCCATGAATGCCATTAGCAGCACATCTTTCCTTTTTACTTTTCTGAAAATGCCATTTTTGGATTTCAAAACTAAATACACTTTTGCTGCTAATAAAATTATAATTAATTAATATTTCTTTTTTTATTCATTTTCATAATTGCCAAAAGTGCAGCAATTACACTTTTGGACTTTTTGCAACTTTTGCTTTTGCCAAATGGCCTTGGCCATTTTGCTGCTGGCATTACTGGCATTATTGTCAAGATTAAATATTTCCTTTTGTGTTTTGTTTAAATTACATTTTCGTTTTTAAAATTAAGTTCATTTTATCTGTAGACAGCAACAACTGCCACATATGGGGCCCCTGCTTATTTTGAATTTCATGTTTGGAGTTGATTTTGATTTGAAGTTTAATTATTTTTGGACGGTTTTCCGTGCAAACACCTCGAAATGGACTTCTGGTTTCGATTTTTGAATGCAAGAGTTCAAATAAAGTCGGTGATCTCTTTTAAAATCATAAATATCCTGATTAGACGCACTTTTCTAGGGATTATTATGAGAATTAAGAGCATTATTTCAGTTTCAAGTGTTCACTTTTTGTACTTTCACTCCCGCGGGGGGTTGCGTTCCCTCCTGTGCAATCCTGGCTTTCAGTGTCTGGAGAGCCGGCCGACTCTGCCGCGTTTGCAGACTTTCTGTTTTTTGCAGATCGAAACTCAATTGGCATTAATTGAATTAGAGCAAAGCGAGCAAAAGTGAAGTGCTGGAGAGGGTGTGTGCGGCGCAAGATGCGCACGAGTGTGCATACACTGGGGGTGCATTCATCGACGGCGGTGGGGCAGCGCGAAATCTGCACCGCAATTGACTCCAAAGAGGGGGGGAAGATATGTAAAACTTTGAAAAAGGGGTAAAAAGGGCAATTGCGGAGCTGAAAATGGGGGAAATTCAGCAGCAGGAGCAGCAGCGGGAGCAGGAGCAGCAGCGGCAGCGGGAGCAGCAGCAGCTAGTCTGTGTGGCGCGCAGGTTGGCGATCTGGGAAGTCTTGAGTTTGGAACGGGTGGATTTGGCGTAGCTTTGGAGTTAAAAAGTCAAAGAAAGGGAAGCTTCACGAAAAGGCGGGCAAGTAGCGGGCGGATCTGGGGGGTTGCGGTGGCGGTGCAAGAGGGGAGCTGGGGCTGAGATCCGGGGTTTTTTGCGGGGGATTTGGGCGGATCCTTTGCGAATTGCGGAAAGTGGGTGAAATTAACGTTTGGAAAGCGTTTTCTCGCGAGCAGGGGTTGGGAGTTGGGCGTCTGCGTGCGGGCGGCGGAGCTGGCGGTGGTGCCCCGAGCAGCAAGCTGCCTAGACACCGCGGGGCGGGCGTGGAAACTGGGGCGTCGGGGCTTTCTGGGTGTTTTTTCGGGGGTTTTTCGTGCATTATTTGGTCAAGGAAGCAGCAAGGAGTGCAGAAAGGGCTGGAAAGCTGGGGATCGGGCTTGCTGCTGGCGGGGCTGCCTGCTCCCTCCCTGGCTGCGGGCGTCGGCGCTGGTCATGGCAGCAGCCGCGGCGCTCCGCGGCGGGCTCGCGGGCGGCAGTTGGCGAAAGACGCGCGCGAAGGGCCTCGGCGCAGAAGAGGCTTTTTGAATTCCCGGCGTTCCCGGCGTCCGCAGCGCCAGCAGCAGCAGCAGCCGCCGCCCGCCGCTCCGCAGCAGCAGCAGCC
>NW_013543380.1:30631-41577 GCF_000499545.2 Eimeria tenella | reverse complement strand
CCTGGGGGCCCCCCATGGGGCCCCTGGGTGGACCCCCTTGGGGGCCCCCCATTGTACCTCCTGGAGCTCCCTGGAAGCTTCCTTGGGGGCCCCCCATGCCGGGTCTTGGGCCCTGGGGGCCTCCCATGGGGCCCCCCTGGGGACCTCCCATATTGCCCATGGGGCCCATTCTTGGGGGCCCACCGGGGCCTCCCATAGGGGGGCCCCCAGGTCTTTGCTGGGGGTTCATGGGGCCCCCCATACCCTGGGGGCCCCCCTGGGGCTGCTGCATGGGCCTGCCGGGGGGGCCCCTGGGGCCCCCTGGCTGGTCTTGGGGCCCCCGGAACTGAGGGGGGGCCCCCTGCTGCTGCGGCTGCTGCATGGCGGTTTGAATGTGCTGCTGCAGCACAGAGCGGAGAGCAGGGCTGGGAGGAGAGTGGGGAGGTGCGGCGGGAAGCCGCGAGGGTTTAGGGTTTAGGGTTTAGGGTTTAGGGTTTGGCGGTCGTCGGGTGGCTCGACGCAGCGCGAGTCTGTCTGCAGGCCTTCCTCGGGCTTTTGAGATGAAAAAGGATTACTTTGAGTCTTTTGAAATATATTAAATCATAAAAGGGAATTAAACTCACTTTTCAAGGCCAAAAAGATCGAGCCTAGGCTGCGCAGCAGCAGATTGCCCAGGTAGCGGCAGCAGCAGCAGCAGCAGCAGGCCAGCAGCAGCAGGTGTAGAGGCTCTTGGAAGCGCTCTTTAGAGAACTTCTGGGTTTTATTTGAATATTTTAAACTTATCTCAAAGAATAAAAGGGAAATAGCGGAGAAAAATAGACAAAAGGCAGCAGCAGCAGCAGGAAGGCCATTGGCTTCTGGCTGCTCAGCTGCAGCGCCGACTGCAGCGGGCAGCAGCAGCAGCAGCAGCAGCAGCCGGCCTTGGCTCGACGCAGCTCCCCAGCCCCTTTTGCCCTCCATTTTAATTTGTTAAATGGTTTTTCTCCTTTTAATTCAATTATTTTCAAGAAAACTCCCAAATCCACGCCCCTACACTCACTGCAGCAGCAGCAGCAGCAGCTGCACACGGCCGCTGTTCGGCTGCGCTCGCAGCAGATTTCAGGTGTATGTACAACCAACTCCCTGCTGCTGCTGCTGCTGCTGCTGCTGCTGCTGCTGCTCCGCCTCTTCGAGGCTTGTGTCTAAAGATCAAGCAGACGCTGCTGCTGCTACTGCCGTTGTTGCTGCTGCTGCCTTCACTGCGGCGTGTAGATCTTGCAGCAGCACGAGCCGCTGCAGCAGCAGCAGCAGCAGAACTAGCGCCAGCAGCAGCGGCAGGAATAAGCTTTTTTGCCTTGCGTAAAGCTGCTTCAGTTTTTCTGAGATTTCCTGTTTCTGCATCACCCTGCTGCTGCTGCTGCCGCTGATGTTTGTGCTATTGTTGCTGCTGCTGCCCTAGTTGCTGCTGTTGCTGCTGCTGCTGCTGCTGCTGCACTTTTTGCTGCTGCTCTTGCCACTGCTGCGGCTGCCTTAGCCGCTGCCTTTGTTGCTGTGGTTGCTGTTGCTGCTGCTGGTGCCTTCGCTGCTGCTGTTGCTGCTGCTGTTAACACTCTTGCTGCTGCAATTGCCTTTCCTGCTGCCGCTGCTGCTGCTGCTCTTGCTGCCGCTCTCTTCTTCCATAGAACGTAAAATTTAGCCGCGACTGCAGTCCTTATTTTGCTGCTGCTGCTGCTGCTGCAGCAGAGATTTGGGAGAGCACATCCTTTTTAACATTTATTATTTTTTATTATTTTGTCTTTTTGATTCATTTAATTTCAATTAATTATTTTCGTCTTTTTACTCAGCAGCAAAGGCAGCCAAGGCAGCAGCAGCGGCAGCAGCAATAGCGACAGCAAACTGCAGCAGCAGCAGCAATAGCAGCAACTGCAGCAGGAACGAACCGCAGCAGCAACAGCAACAACACACACCGCAGCAGCAGCAGCAGCAGCAGCAGCGAGTAGCAGCAGCAGCGGGAGGCCCCTAAGAATCTACATTAAGTGTATGTGCTGAAATATATTTCAATTTCAAGATATTCATTTTTAAACTTTTATGCTTTTTGCTTGTTTCAAAATTGGAAACCTTGAAACATTTAATGCATTTATATTACACTTAATTTGCTGCTTCGCGTGAGTTGCTGCGCTGGAGCTGTACGTACACCGCAGGAAAGCGAAAGAAAGAAATAAGCGGCCGCCGCTTCGGGTGAACGTACACCTCAGGCTGCAGCCGCCGTGGAACGCAGGGGCGCTCATTTCGCGTTTATTTCTCAAACAAATGGGAATTAAATGAATTAAATGATTATTTAATTCAAAGTTGAGCATTTGCCCCCTCGTTTAACGCCAGAAGAACCGGGGGCCCCCGCCGGCTCGCCTGCGGTGGCCGGGCAGCAGCTGGGATGCAATTGGGGGCCTCCTTGCGGTTTGAATTGTTTGTTAAGCGAATAAATTGGTTGAATTAATTAAAAAAGAGTTATTGTTTCAGTTTTAAATTTGTTTCTGCGGCTCAAACTGCAGCAACGGTCATCCCTGGCCCGCCGCGGCGCCGCAGCCCTTCAGGTGTATGTGCAGCTGTCGGGGTGTACGCCGAGCTCTCCGGCGGAATTCAGCGGCTCCAGAGAAACGCATTTGGCATTTTTGCTGCAGTTGGGTCGAAGTTGCTGCAGCAGAAGCGCGGCAGCAGCAGCAGCAGCAGCAGCAGCAGCAGCCCCGTTGGCGGGCCTGGGTGGGGGTCATCGTTTTGCGGCGAAAACTGGGTGTTTTTCCGCGATTTTTCGTGTTTTGGGTTTTAAATTGTAATTTATTTCTTAATAGTCTCAAAAATCCGCGAAAATGCCAATAGATCCTTCCAAATGGCTCACTCAGCGGCACAAACACCCCAGAATTGGCCCGGCCTATCAAGCCACCATACCTGCGCTGCAGGGGGCGCCTTTCCCGCAGGTGCCTTTGCGCTGGCTGGGCGAAGCAGCAGCAGCAGAGACGCCAGCAGCAGCAGCAGCAGCGGCAGGGGCTGCTGCTGGGACGCCCGCAGACGCAGCCGCCAGGGGAGCGGCCGCCAGAAACAGCAAAACGGCGGCAGCAGCAGCAGCAGCAGCAAACAGAAACAGCAACACCCCCAGCTGCCGGCCAGTCACCCGTAAGATGAGGGCCTCAGCAGCAAAGGGTATGGACCCCGCCAGCGACCTGCAGCAGCAGCAGCAGCAGCAGCTAGCAGCAGCAGATGTTACTTTTGCTGCTAGTTTATTTGCTGATGCTGCTAGGGAAATGAAGGAGGGTGAAGAAGGGCTCCCCAGGGAGACTTTTTCTGCTGCGCCGCCCGGCAGCAGCAACAGCAGCAGCAGCAGTGCAGCAGCAGAAGCAGCAGCACGGCACGCCGATGCTGCTGACTACCTGCTACAGAGCATTTCTGTGGCGGAAGCAGCAGCAGCAGAAGAAGCAGCAACAGCAGCGGCGGCAGAAGCAGCAACAGCAGCAGCAGCTGCTGAGGCAGCAACAGCAGCAGCAGCAGCACAAGCAGCAGCAGCAGAAGCCGCAGCAGCAGAAGCTGCAGCAGCAGAAGCTGCAGCAGCAGCAGCAGCTAGCGGACCTCTCGCTGCACTCGCAGCAACCTGTTTGCTGCCACCTCTTGGGAAGCACCCATTGACAGAAGACGACAGCAGCAGCACCAGCAGCAGCAGCAGCAACAGCAGCAGCAGCAAAAAGGCTAAACTGGAAGAATAACGAAATATGCAAACTAGCCTTTGGGTTTAAATTGCATTTCTTGATTAAAGAAAACTTTCTTTATGAACAAAAAAGAAAAATAAAAGTTGTTTTTGTTTGCTGCAGAGCAACGGAATAAGAAAACTTGAAATAAAATAAATCAAAAAATAAAGATGAAAAAACAAATATATTTAGATAAATAAATATAAATAAAATAAATGAATTAATTAAATAATTAAAATGAAACAAATGCAATTCTAAATAATTTAGAAATAAATCCAAATTAACCAAAAGCCCTAAAGCTGGCAAATATGGAAAAAGTGTAAAAAGACAAAAAGCAAATATTCCGCAGAAGCCACCAAGAGCCAAGAAGGAAAAATAAGCAAATAAAGATATTTGTAGGCAGCAGCAGCAGCAGCAGTAGTAGCAGCAGCAGCAGTAGCAGCAGTAGCAGCAGCAGTAGCAGCAGCAGCAGCAGCAGAGGGGTGTTTGCTGCCAGTGAGCGACTTAATTGGTACATTTTATTTTCGCTTTTGGGCGCTCTGCGCATGCCCTGGGGGGCTGGGGGGAGGGAATAAATGTGTTGGCATTATTTCCATTATTGTCATTATTATCGTTCTTTTTGCGATTAAAAAGTAAAAGAATGGTTTAACTGGATAAATAAAAGAGAATAAAAGAAAAAGAATCGAAAAACTGGAAAAAAGAAGAAAGCAGAAGCCCCCGTTGGTGCTGAGGTGGACGTACACCTGGCGTGTTTGCCTCCCAAGCGAACCCAATGGAATATTTCGTTGAAATTAAATTAAAAAACAACAAATTAACAAAATAAAAGAAGAAAAAGACAAAAAAGGAAAAGATTACAGCGAAGGGAGGCCCTAGGAGGCCTCGCCTCTGGGGCCCCCAGGGGGGCCCCCGGGGGCCCCCAGGGGGGCCCCACGCTGCTACAAGGTCTTTTTGTATTATTATTTCGCCATTTGTTTGCTCCTTTTCAACTTGGAATGCAAAATAAAATATATTTTCAACTTTTAGATCCATTTAAGCTTTGTTTTTGCTTCTATCGGCTGCGTTTCAGAATCCCCCACGGTCGCGAGGTGTATGTACACCTCAGCTGCTGCTCGCTGGCCCTCTCGAGCTGCTGCTGCAGCTGCGAGCCCAGTAATTAAATCCAATTAAATAAATGTATTTTAATTAGTATTTTATTTTTTAAATTGAAGAACAAAGATTAATTTAAAATATCTATATTTAAAGCTGCGAGCAGCAAGATACTAACAGATTCCAGCAGCAGCAGCAGCAGCAGCAACAGCAATAGCAGAACACCCCACACAAAGGGCAACAGCAGCAGCAGAACGCCCCCATCAAAGAGCAGCAGCAGCAACAGAACGTTCCATCCAAAGATCAGCAGCTGCAGCTGAGCATTCCACTTGAAGAGCAGCAGCAGCAGCAGCAACAGGAGCAGCGGCTAACACCCAGCTCAAGTAGCGCGCGCCTGCAGCAGCAAGAACCGACTCAAAGGCAGCAGCAGCAGCAGCTGCAACCGAGGCAGCAGCTGCAGCAGCAGCAGCGGCAGTGTCTCCGTTTTCCTTCCGCCTTCGCCTCCCCACCTGCTGGCCTGCTGCTTCCAAATCAGAATAAATAAATAAATAAGTAAATAAATAAATAAATAAATAATCAAATAATAAATAAATAAATAAATAAATAAAACAGTTGAATTATTTCAAGAGGAGAATGCAAGCAGCACTGGCATTCGAAAGGGTGTGGGTGAGGCTGCTTCCAAATCCGCTGCAGCGGCAGCAGCTGCTGCAGCAGCAGCTGCAGGAGCAGCAGCGGCAGGAGTTGCAGCAGCAGCAGAAGCTGCAGCAGCAGCAGGAGCTGCAGCAGGAGCTGCAGCAGCAGCAGCAGGAATGTGCCTACTCCCCCGAGCTGTACGCTGGGCAGCACTGCGTGTGCCTGAAGCGGCTCGCTGCTGCTGCTGCTGCTGCTGGCACAGCTGCTGCTGCTGCTGCTGCATGCCCCTTCGGGTGCAGGTTTGTTGCTGCTGAAGCAGCAGCAACAGAGACCAAAGAAGACATTGCTGCGCTGCTGCAGGAGCTGCTGCCTTCTGGATTTCGGACAAATTACAAAATTTACATCAGACAAAAAAGCAGCAGCAGCAGCAGCCGCAGCAGCAGCAGCAGCTCCAATCACGGGAGGCCCCCTCAGGCTTTGGGAGCCCCTCAGGGGGCCCCTCAGGGGCCCCCTCAGGCTTTGGGGAAACCCCAGGGGGCCCCTCAGGGTTTAGGGACCTCTCAGGGTTTAGGGTTTGGGGGCCCTCAGGGTTTGGGGGCCCCTGAGGCCTTGGGGGCCCCCCCGGGGGCCCCTATGGGGGCCCCTGGGGGGGCCCCTAGGGGGGCCCCTGTGGGGCGCCCCTGGTGTGGAGTTTGCGCGTGGGGGCCCCCTGTGCTGCTGCAGGAGGGTTTGCTGCTGCGTTGCTGCGGGCTGGAAGGAGACAGTTTGTTGGATATTGTCTCCTTTGGCTGGGACTTGAGCAGCAGCACGCAGCAGCTAATTTGCTTCTTGAAAGCCCTCACAAATCCCCGCGTGCTGCTGCTGCAGCAGCTGCCAGACTCCCAGGATGCTGCTGCTGCTGTCGATGACCTTCTCGGGCCCCTGCTGCAGCAGCGCCGAGCGGCAGAAGCTGCTGCTGCTGCTGCTGCAGCGGCTGCTGCAGCGCAGGCCGGCGAGGCAGGCGAGGGGGAAGCGGCGGAAGCAGCAGCAGAAGCAGCAGCAGCAGGAGCTGTTGCTGCTGCTGCTGCTGCTCCGGACAGTCAGACGAGACGCAAGGCCCTCCCGCGTTCTGCCGCAGCAGCAGCAACAGCAGGAGCAGCAGCAGCAGGTCGGCAGCAGCGCAGCAACAGGCGGAAGCAGCGAGGAACAAAGAAAGGAAGGGAACCCTCGCCCTCCTCTTGCTGCCGCAGCAGCTCAGCAGTAGCAGCAGCAGCAGGGGACCCCGCAGACTGCTGCTGGTTCTTCGGAACGGAGCAGCAGCAGCAGCAGCAGCGGGAGCTCGAGCAGCAATGGTTGATGCTGCAGCAACCGCTGCTGCCTTCGCCCATAGCGCCCAAGCCCCAGGTGCTGCTACTGCTGCTGCTGCTGCTGTTGCTGCTGCTGCTGTTGCTGCTGTTGCTGTTGCTGCTGTTGCTGTTGCTGCTGTTGCTGCTGCTGCTGCTGCTTGTAGCGAAGCCACTGAGCTGCTGCTGCTCCGGTCCGTCTCCTTATAGGCGGAGCTGCCCTGACTTGCCTCGTGTCTCCTCCGCTGCTGCTGCTGTAGCTGCTGCTGCTGCTGCTGCTGTAGCTGCTGCTGCTGCTGCTGCTGTAGCTGCTGCTGCTGCCGGGAGCTGCCCTGACTCGCCTCTCAACTTGCGTCACCTCCGCTGCTGCTGTTGCTGTTGCTGCTGCTGCTGCTGCTGCTGCTGCAGTTGCTGCGGTTCTTGCGTCTGTACAGCGGGGGCCTTCCCCGCGGCGGCGCTGAGGTGTATGGACACCTGCTGTGGCTGGAGGCGGAGACACTGGAGAGACACTGGCTTTGTGTTGCTGCTACAGAAAAGGGATTCATTGTTGCTTCCAAAAGACCAAGTGCTGCTGCTGCTGCTGCTGCTGAAGCTGTTGCTGCAGCTGTTGCTGCTGCTGCTGCTGCTGGTGCTTCTGCTGGCGGTGCTGCTGGTGACGGTATTTCTATTGCTGCTGCTGCTGCTGCTTTTGGCGTTGTTGCCACTGCTGCTGCTGCTGATGGCAGTACTGCCGCTGCTGCCGCTGTTGGATTTGCTGTTGCTGCTGCGGTTGGCTGCTGCTGCAGATGCTGCTGCTGCAGATATCCTTTTACTGTTTTGCTGCTGCTATTGCGGTTGGAGTTGCCGTTTTCCTCGCCCTGCTGCTGCTGGAGCTTCTGCGGTGCTATTTCTTGCTGCGCTGCTGCTGCTGCTGCCACTTGCTGGTGACGTGCGCTGCTGCTGCTGCTGCTTCGTGTGCGCCTCAGCGGGTGCAGCAGAAGCAGCAGCAGCAGATGCTGCTGCCTACTACCCTTGCATTCCTGTCAGCAAGGCTTTCCCGCTGCAGCAGCTGGTTGCGCCTGACGGCCGCTGCCTGCCTTTCTCTGCTACTGCTGCAGCAGCAGCAGCAGCAGGAGCAGCACCGACAGCAGCAACAGCAGCAGCAGCAAACGCCTTCGTCTTTGACACTCTTGCCGATTTATTTTGCGCCTATTCTCCAGGCTTTGCTGAAAAGGTAAACCGCCGCATCAGAGGCCTCTCGGGGGCCCCTAGGGGGCCCCAGGGGGCCCCCAAAGGGGTTTCAAAGGTGCCCCCCTTGGAGCCTTAGGGGCCCCCAGGGGGCCCCTAGGGGCCCCCTAGGGGCCCCACAAGGAACTCTAGGGGCCCCTCAGGGGCGTCAAAGGGCCGCCGAGGGCCCCTTAGGGGTCCCCAACGGGACTCCAGGGGCCCAGGGGCCCCCTGGGGCCCCCAAGGGGCCTTTGGGGGCCCCCAAGGGGCCCCCGAGGGGCCTTTGGGGGCCCCCAGGGGGCCCCCAAGGGGCCCCCAAGGGTCAAGAAGGTACAGACTTTATCTGTACTGAATGTTTATATTTGTGGTTGGCATTTGAGGAGTTGAAGAGATTTTATTTGATTATTGATTTGTTTAAAATTATTTATTACTTGCAACTAATTGTTTACTATTATTTATTTATTTATTTTATTTGTTTTATTTATTTTGTTTGTTTTATTTATTTTGTTTGTTTATTTTTTATTATTATTTCTTTATTGTGTCTTAATTGGTTTATTGCTTCAAATTCATCTTTATTTGGTATTTGTTTAAAATTTATTTTTTTAATTTTTTCACCGACTAGTTCATTTATTTATTTCTTTATTATCCATTATTCATTTATTTCAACCATTTTAATTTATTTTAATTTATTTTAATCAATTTAAATTAACTTAAATTAAATTTATTTTATTTTAATTAAATTTAACTTTTGTTAATTTAATGTTTTTATTTTATTTGCTGCTGCAGCTGCCAAGTTTGGCTGTCTCCTCGTCTTCTGTGGATTTGCCGCTGCATGCGCTACCCTCTTTGCTGCCAGAAGTGTCTCCTTTTGCTGCAACAGCAGCAGCAGCAGTGAGTTTGAGTTTGAACTTATTTTTGGAATAAACAATTTAATTAATTTCTTGAAGCAAATACTTTAATTAATTCTTAATTAATTATTTCAGCTGCTGGCTCTGTTGTCCAGAGACGGTGACGCAGCAGAAACAAAAAAAGCAGCAGCAAACTCCACTTGCTGCTGCTGCTGCTGCTGCTGCTGCAGGAAGCTGATGGCGAGGCTTCAGAGGGGGCTGGAGAGGCTCTTGGGGGCGTGTCTCCCGCATCAGCAGCAGATGCAGAAGCAGAAGCAGCAGCGGAAGCAGCAGCAGCAGCAGCTGCTGCTGCTGCAGCTTTGGCAGGCGGCAGCTGCTGCAGCAGGCTGTGGGCAGCAGAAGCAGCAGCTCTAATGAGGGGCCCCCATCCTTCAGATTTTGGTGATCGGATTGCTGCTGAAAAGGCAGCAGCAAAGGTAAGCATTAAAGAACTTCAGAAGCACTTAAGGGGCCCCCTAGTGGCCCCCAAGGGGCCCCCAAAAGGTCCCCAAAAGGCCCTCTAGGGGCCCCCAAGGGGCCCTCGGGGGGCCCCAAGGGGCCCTCAGGGGGGCCCCAAGGGGCCCTTGGGAGACCCCCAAGGGCAAGGGGCCCCTAAGGGGCTATGGAGGGGCCCCTTTGGGGCCCCGTTGTTGCCTTCTGCTTTCGACGCATCTTTGGGCTTCTTTTTATTTTTGCTGCCGCACTTGCTGCTGTTGCAGCAGCGCTTGCTGCTGCTGCTGCAGCACTTGCTGCTGCTACTGCAGCACTTGCTGCTGCTGCTGCTGTTTGTCTTTTTGTCGATGTTTGTTGCATAGCCAACCCCAGATTTGCGGGAGCCGTTCCCAAAGCTTGTCATTTGTTCTTGCTGCTGTTGCTGCTACTGCTGCTGCTGCTGCTGCTGCCGTTGTTGCTGCTGCTGCTGCTCAGTTGTCCACAGAGTTTCGGCAAGCAGCACTGGAAGGAGCCCTGGCGCTGCGGGAGGGGCGGCTTTCCCCTGTTATGGTGCCTGCTGCTGCAAGTGCAGCAGCAGCAGCAGCAGGAGCAACAGCAGCAAGACCAACAGCAGCAACAGCTCGAGCGGTGTATGTACGCAACAACATTTTGTTTATAGCTGACAGAGAGCCTGTGGAGCGCAGCAGCAAAGTTACAGTTTCCAGCCGCGTGGAGGCAGCAGCAGCAGCAGCAGCAGCAGAATCAGCAACGGCTGCTGCTGCTGCCGCGGATGCTGCTGCTGTTCGTGAGACGCTGCGTAAAGTTGCTGAGACATGTGAAATGGCTCGGCTTTGTGAGGATGAAGGCGTGTCTGCCGCAGCAGCAGCAGCAGCTGCTGCTGCTGTTACAGCAGTTGCTGCTCCGGAAGCAGCAACAGCAGCAACAGCAGCAGCAGCAGCAGCAGCATCAGGTCCCTCCTGGCCCCTGGCAGTCACCGTAGACTTTGCTGGCTGCCGCGTGCTGTGTATGGCGCTGCCTGAGGAGGCCCCGCTGCTGTCTTGCTGCTGCAGATCAGCAGCAGCAACAGCAGCAGCAAATGCAGCAGCAACAGCAGCCAGCGGCAAACGAGAAGCAGCAGCAGAAGCAGCAGCGTCGCAGCAGCAGCAGCAAAGAGAAGACAGGTCAAAGATAGACGCTGCTCTCGCTCGAATACTGGGTGTCAGGCGAGGCACCCATAGCAGCAGCAGCAGCAGCAGCAGCAGCAACGCCGCTGCTGCTGGCCGTCTGATGCCTGTTGATCTGATGGCCTCCCCGTTCGGTCTTGGGGAGACACCTGCGGAGCTTGCTGCTGCTGCTGCTGCTGCTTGTGCCCGCCTGGGGGCCAAGGGCCGCGGTGAGGAGGCGATTGCTGCTGCAGTTGCTGCTGCTGCTGCAGCCACTGACGAGCTAGCAGCAGCAGCAGCAGCAGCAGGCCTCACGAAGCACAAACCTCATGCAACGTGCCCAGATGTTAGGCCCGAGCTGCTGCGAGCCTTCTTAACCTTCCATTCCAACCAGCAGCAGCAGCAGCAGCAGCAGCAGCAGGTAGACAAGGGCCATTCCACAGAGGCTGGGGCCTTGGAGGCTGAGCTGCAGCAGAGGCTGGCTGAAGCCTTTAAAGAATACCGCAGCAGCAGCAGCAGTCCGAG
>NW_013543380.1:17168-30531 GCF_000499545.2 Eimeria tenella | reverse complement strand
TGCTGTGCGAGCAGCAGCGGCTGCTGTGGGGTCTCCCGCTGCTGCCAGGAGACCTTAAGGCTTTTCTGCATCTCCAGGGTCTCCGCTGCAGGCACTTGGGCGCTGTTTACCGCGCTGTGCAGGTGCTGCTGCCCCCAGCAGCAGCAGCAGCAGCAGCAGCAGCAGCAAAGACAGCAGCAACGGGGGCGGCAGGGACAGGGGCGGCAGCGGCAGAGCCTGCGCCTGAAGCAGGAGCTCAAGACAAAGCGGCAGCAGCAACAGCAGCAGCAGTACCTGTAGAGGCAGTTGAGGGCGCAAGTGCTGTTGCTGCTGCTGCTGCACAAATGCCTTTCCCGCTGCTGCTGCTGGAAAGAGACATTTTGCTGCGCTGCAGCAAATGGCTGCTGAACCGGCACCTCGGAAGCCTCACGTTGGGGCAAACTGCTGAGGGCCTCTCCCACCTGCTGAACTGTCTCTTTGCGCCGCTGCTGCCGCCCCCAGCAGCAGCAGCAGCAGAAGCAGCAGCAGCAGCAGCAGCAGCAGCAGCAGCAGCAGCAGCAACAGCAGGGGCGAGTGCACAGGAACAGGCGCTGCTGGCAGTGCTGAAGGAGACACCTCAGAGCCTCTGGGAAGGACTAAGAGCCCGCGCGTGGACTCATTTTGGCCATTTGCTGCCTCCCTCGATTTGCTGCTGCTGCTGCTGCAGCACGGCAGCAGATGCTGCCGTGCTGCTGCGCTGCCTCTGCCAGGCCTTGGGTGTGCAGCTCAACCAGCAAGTGCCGCTTAAGTTGCTGCGGGCCCACAGCAGCAGCAACAGCAGCAGCAGCAGCAGCCAGCAGCAGCGGCTGGAGATCCCGAAGTGGATGCGCGTGCTGCAGGGCAAAGAGCAGCAGCAGCAGCAGCAGCAACACAAGCAGCAGCAGCAGCACAAGCAGCAGCAGCAGCACAAGCAGCGGCAAAAGGGAACAACTGACACAGAAGAGACTGGGGCTTCAACGGATACAAGAGAGACTGCCAGCGACTCCTCTCCAGTATCGCAGCAGCAGCGGCAGCAGCAGCAGCAACAGCAGCAGCAGCAGCAGCAGCATCACTGGCCTCTCCAGGCGTCAATGAAGGGCATCCCACCCACAACGGTGTCTTTGCCCTCTTCCCCCAGCAGCAGCAACAGCAGCAGCAACAGCAGCAGCAACACCAGCAGTAACAGCAGCAGCAGCTGTGGATTAATGAAGGCAGGGGATGTGCTGCGGGTGTCTCCTTTGCTGCAGCAGCAGCAAAGCAGTCCCCCCAGCCAGACGATCCGGGCGCTGATTGCTGCTGCTTGCTGCTGCTGCTGCTGCTGCTCCGAGAATGCTGCAGGGGCCCTCGACCTGCTGCAGCAAACCCTTTGCGTCTCTCACCAGCTTCCCGCCTCCGTATTCGCGTGAGAGTCCCCAAACCCTAAACCCTAAACCCTAAACTCTGCTGGCTGCTGCTGCCTGCTTGCTGCTGCTTTGCCCTTTCGGCAGCATCTTAAAGGCCTGGACAGCAGCAGCAAATCCAAATTAGCTGCAGCAGCGGCAGCTCCTCGTTGGGCTGCCGCTGCAGCAGGAAACTGTCTCTGCTGCTGCAGCGAAAGGCGTTCCTGCTGCTGCAGCAATGAAGCGTCTCTGCTGCTGCAGCAGGGAGGTGTCTCTGCTGCTGCAGCACAAAAGTGTCTCTGCTGCTGCAGCGGTGCCTAAGATGCAGCAAAATCAAAAATAAAACAAAAACTAGAGTTAAAATTCAAATGAAATTAAAAGCGAATTAAATTTAAATTAAAATGAAATTAAAATGAAATTAAAATGAAAATAATGTGCCAGCAGCAAGCAGCAAGCAGCAGCAGCAAGTGCGTTCGGGTGTATGTACAGGGAGGCTCCTTTTTCTTATTTTCTCGTTGGCTTTTTATTTAGTTTAGGAGGAGATGATTTAAATGCATGCAGCAATTTGCAGAGATCTTTGATTCTTTGCGAGCGCAGCAGCAGCAGCACCAGCAGCAGCGGCGAGCAGCAGCTGCTGCTGCTGCTGCACGTGCAGCTCGCCTGCTGCTTCGCCCGCCTCCCCGGGCTGCTCTGCATGCGCCGCAGCATGGCCCACATGCAAAGGGCTTTGCTGCTGCTGCTGTGGTGTGTGGGGCCCCGCCCGCACTGTTTGCTGCCGCTGCTGCTGCTTGCTGCAGCAAGGTGCGCGCTCGACCAGCTGCAGGTGCAGCAGCAGATCCAGACGCAGCAGCAGCAGCAGCCGCAGGTGCAGCAGCAGCAGCAGATGGAGCCCTGTGACTTGCAGCAGGCCGCTGCAATCGCACGGCGCTGTGCCGCAGCAGCAGAGGCAGCGCTTGAAGAACTCCTGACGAGCAGCAGCAGCAGCAGCAGCAGCATCAACAGCAACCTGTACCTAGTGGAAGTGAGACGCCCGTAGCTCTGGTGCTGCTGCTGCTGCTGTACTCAACGAGCCTGCTGCGGCTCCTGCTGCTCTTGCTGCTGCTGCTCGTGCTGCTGCTGCTGCTGCTGCTCCGGCTTCAGCGGTTTTCTTAGTTTGTCGTCAGCCCGCTGCGCTTGTTGTTCTATTGAACACATAAATAATGAATAGTTAATTAATTAATTAACTAATTAATAATTAATTAGTTAATTAATTAATCAGAATTTAATTGATTAAATTCAAATAATTCAACTTTATCGTTTTTCAGGTGTACACGCAACTGTCTACAGTGTGGGAAGGCACAGGCGACTGCAGCAGAGCCTTCAAGTGGGCGCGAGCAGCACGCAGTGTTGCTGCTGCAGCAGCAGCAGCAGACGCAGCAGCAGCAGACGCAGCAGCAGCAGATGCAGCAGCAATGGACGCAGCAACAGCAGGCGCTGCAGCGCTTCAGGTCAGTTTCGCTGCTGCTGCTGCTGCTTTTGCTGCTGCTTCTCTCACTGCCGCGGTTGCATAGGTAGTCTTACTCTTGCTGCTGCTGCAGCGCCTCCTGCTGCTGCTGCTGTACTGCTGCTGCTGCTGCTGCTGTGCCGCTGCTGCCTGCAGGAGGCGGAAGCTCGCCTGCTGCGTCTTACAAAGATCGTGGTGCTTCAGGCGCAGCAGCAGCAGCAACAGCAGCAGCAGCAACAACAACAAAGGTCGCTGCTGCTATCGCGACTACGCCAGGCAACCGAAATGCTGCGGCCCTAGCAGCAGCAGCAGCAGCAGCAAAAGCAGCAGCAGCAGCAGCGGCAGCAGGACTGTGGAGCAATGCTAGAGGCAACCTAAGTACTAGTGGATCTTAGCAAGCAAAATGCAGCAGCAAATAATGCAGTAGAGAACCCAAACCAGCGTTTAGGGTTTAGGGTTTAGGGTTTAGGGCTTAGGGTTTAGGGGGTTTTAGGGTGATGCATGCATGTTGAGTTTGATTAATTGCTGCCTTTTTATATTTATTTGCTGCTTTTTTAATATTTTATTTATTTTGTTTTTGCTGCTGCACCTTACAACCCGCAAGACACATTTGAGGTGTACGTACACCTCAAAATGCCCTTTTCTTTCATTCGTTTTTTCGGAAGTAAAAATTAATAAAATAAAACTTTTATTTCTTCATTTTGCTGCTAACACATTACACATTACAATTGGGTGCTTAAACCTCTGCAGCAGCAGCAGCAACAGCAGCAGCAGTTGCAGCAGCATCTGTACAAACGGCAACGGCAGCAGGAGCAGCAGCACAAATAGCAGCAGCAACAGAAGCAATTGTAGCAGCAGCAGCAGCAGCAACAAAACGGCAGAGTTGCTGCTGCTGCCGCTGCTGCTACTACTGCACTTATAGTTCTTTTTGGGAGCGAACTGGCCTAGTATTATAAATAAAAGATTGGATAATAAACATTTTAGAGTAGAGTGTATTTAAAATCCACTTCAGTTGCAGCAACTATTTAGAGTTTTACATTTATTTATAAACACTTCTCATTATGCAAATATTTCTTTATTTCTTTAGACCTTTTTGTATTCTTTCATGCAGAAATGTATTTGTTTATTTTTGTTCATTTGTTTATTCAGAATTAGTTTAGTTTTTATTTGGAAAATTATATGGCATGCATATATAAATGCACATGCAGCGGCATTTTGATATTTACTTGCTGTTGCTGCTGCTGATGCTGGTGCTGCCTGTATTACGCAAGCTGCAGCACAAAGTGGTTCTTTTTATTTGCAATTAATTGCATTATAAAGACAAAGTGTAAAAGAAATACCGTTATTACTTTTTAAATTGTTTGAAGACATTTCGCTGCTGTTGCATTCTTGCAAAATTACATTTTTGGTTCTGGGTCAATTTCAGGTGTACGTACACCGCGGAGCAGCAACACCCCTCTGTCGTTTCTTCTTTCCCTTTTTCTTTTGCCATTATTGCCGAAATAAAATAAAATAAATCCAATAAAATAAATTAATTCATTTAACAGAAATATAAAAGAGGTACAAACGTTCGTTTTGCTTTCGTTGCTGCTGTTGCTGAGGTGTATGTACACCCCGCTGCCTCTCCAGCAGCAAATCTGAATCAGCAAACGGCGAAGTTCTTTGGTGGCATTTTATTTTTATTTGCAGCTTTTAATTTAAATTTATAAATGCAAATCAGAATTCTTAAACATTATTTAAATATAAATAAACATTTATGTATAAATAATGCTTTACAATTCGAATTTGCATCTATAATGATGCATTATTACTTTGCCACTTGCGGGACGTCAAATAAACAATCAAAATAAAAAACAAAATAAAATAATAACTTTAATTCAATCTGATTATTCAAAATAAAAAACTAAAATAGTGACTTCAATTTAATCTGATTATTCAAAATAAAATAACAACTTCAGCTGAATCTGATTATTCAAAATGAGAACAAAATAAAACAATAACTTCAATTGAATCTGATTATTCAGAACGCAAACAAAATAAAATATAACTTTAATCTAATCTGATCATTCAAAATAAAAAGAAAGTAAAATAATAACTTTAGTTCAATCTGTTCATTCAGACCAAAAAATAAATGAATAATAACTTTAATTAAATCTGACTATTCAAAATGAAAAAGAAATAATGACTTTAATCTGATTATTCAAAATGAAAAACAAACAAATAATAACTTTAATTTAATCTGATCATTTAAAATGAGGAAAAAATAAACAGTAACTTTAATTCAATCAGATTGTTCAAAATGAAAAAGAAATAAATAATAACTTTAATCTAATCTGATTCTTCAAAATAAGAAACAAAATAAACAATAACTCTAATCTGATAAATCAAAATGAAAAATAAATAAATAATAACTTTAATCTATCTGATAACTCAAAATGGAAATAAATAAATAACAACTTCAACTTAACCTGATAACTTAAAATGAAAAATAAATAAACAATAACTTCAACTTAATCCGATTATTTAAAATGAAAAATAAATTAATAAACAATAACTTTAATTTAATCCGAGTATTTAAAATGAAAAATAAATAAATAATAACTTTAATCTAATCTGAGTATTTAAAATGGAAAATAAATAAATAGATAATAACTTTAATTTAATCTGACTATTTAAAAAGAAAAATAAATAAATAACTTTAATTTAATCTGATTATTAAATCGAGTCCTCAAACCCGCCCGCAAAGAGACATTTTGGGTGTACAGACACCTCCGATGCCTCAGCAGCAAGGGCAGCTGTAGCAGCAGCAGCAACAGCAGCAGCAGCAGCTCACTCACTGCTGCTGTAGCCGCAGTAGCAGCCGCAGCAGCTCGGTAGCTGCTGCAGCAGCTGCAGCAGCAGCTGCAGCAGCAGCAGCAGCAGCTGCTGCTGCTGCTGCTGCCGCTCAGGCATATCCGCTGCCTCAGTCGGTGCTGCTGCAGTTCAGTAAACGCCGCCGCAACGCCAACAGGAGCAGCAGCAGCAGCTGCTGCTGCTGCTACGCATGCACTGTGTGGAATGTTCACCGCCTTGCAGTGACCACCAGGAGCTGCAGCAGCAGCAGCAGCTGCTGCTGCTGCTGTTGCAGGAGGAGGCTGCTGCTGCTTCCAGCAGCAGCAGCAGCAAAGTTTGCGTCATACCTTTTGCCAGATTGTTCCAAGTCTCTTTTTTTTCCTCTTTGTCTCTTTTTGTCTTCTTTATCCTTTGGAACTTCTTTGTCTCCTTAATTCTTTCCTCAATTCCTTTTTATCTTTTTCTTTTTTGTCTTTTTGTCTTTTTCTTTTTTTGTCTTTTTGTCATTTGCTGCAGTCCAACTTCGTTTTCTTTTTCTTTTTCTCCTTCTCTTCTTTATTTTTGTCTCATTTTCAACTATTTATCTTCATTATTAATTATTAAATATTAATATTAAATAACAAATAAATAAATAAATGAATAAAAAATAAATAAACAAATAATAAAAACGGGATAAGTAACTGTCTCCCTGTCTCGCTGTCTCTACTCGTTAGCAAAGACAGCTGTTTCTCTTAATTTATTTAAATTAATTAAATTTATTTATTTATTTATTTATTTATTTATTTTTATTTAACTATTTAATTCTTTCTTTCTTTTTTCTTTTCTTTTATTCTCTCTTGGGGGGCTCGGGGGCCACTTGCGGTGTATGCACACCGCCCGCCTGCACCATAGCATTTATAAATTTTGAGTTTCTTCGAAATGGGAAATAAATAATAAAAGAATAAAAGGAAAGAAATAAAAATAAATAATAAATAAATAATAAATAATAAAATAAATAATAAAGAATAAATTCAGATGGGGCAAATTAGGCAAATACCTTTTTCCATTTGCACCCGTCTTTTTGGCATTTATTCATTCCTCGAAATAATCCATTTTTATTCAATTCATTTTATTTATTTATTTATCTATTTATCTGTTTGTTAATTTGTTTGTTTATTTGTTTATTATCCATTTATGCAGACTCAAGAACATCACGAAAAAAAGTTCAAGACGAAAGCCTTAAGACATGCATCATGTCTTCAGGTGTACATACACTGCAACAGCAGCAACTCTTGCATTTGGCCTTCATGCATTTCATTACTTTTACACATTTACACATTTACCATTTACTAAACATAAAAGGGTTTATTTGCACATTTTAGCATACATATTCCTATATATATATACACACATACATATATATATATTATATATACATATATATATTTACATAATGTACACATTTATTTATATGCAGTGTTACTTATATATATTTGTACACGTTTACACACAGAGTTCATTTTTAATGGATTAAAATGAAAAGGGGAAGAAATAAAGTAATTGTTTTGGCGCTGAAGTCTCTAGGCCTTGTTAGCAGCTCACATGCACTTTTACATTTCACTTTAGAGGAAAGATTCAGAAAAGGAGCAGCAAAAGGGGCTTTTTGCATGCAAGCGCATGCACGGGGCTTTTGCATGCGTTTGCACCGGGTGTACGTACACCCCAACACACAGACACTCAAACGCAGAAAATGCAGCACTAAAAGGCGCAAAAAGTAGAAACATAAATGAAAAACAAACAGAATAATAAAGAAACAGAAACTGAACGAGATAAAGGAATCCGAGAAAAAGAAGAAATAGAACAGCTGGCGCATGCAGTGTACAGACAGCTCTGCATGCATGCAGCGCGGTAAATACACCGGAAGGATTTGCTTATTTATTTCGAAATGTTTATTTATGTTTAAATATCTGTAAATAAATATTCAATTAAATGTTCGTAAATACGCATTTGATTAAATACTTACAAATAAACATTTCTGAATAAACACTTTCCACTTCCAAAAGGCAAAAGAAGAACAAAAGAGAAAAAGCAATAATCCCAAACAACAAATAATAAATAATAACAATCACAAAAAAAGAACAAATAATTAATGATAATAAACAAATAATAAATAATAATAAATAAACAATAGATAATAATAAATAATAAATAAACAATAAACTAGCGTCTTTGTCTCACCACAGACACAGCCCCCTGCACTTTGTTAATTCCCTCGAGCACTTTTTGCTGCAGCTCTGCTGCTGCTTTGTTGCCAGCTTCTGCCAGCTGCTGCAGCGGCTGCTGCTGCTGCAGCAGCAAAGGCCTTATCACCAAGTTGTATATCGTCTCCGCGCCCTGCACAGCAGCAGCAGCAGCAGCAACAGCAGCAGCAGCAGTAGCAGCAGCAGGTTTCGGAAATAGTTAAAATGAATTAAAAGCAATTCACGAGACAATCGAACAGCAACTGACTCCAAAGACGCAGCAGCTAATCCCGAAAATACCGCAGGACACTATCCCAAACCCTAAACCCTAAACCCTAAACCCTAGAGCACCTTGAAGCGGGGGAGAGCGAGGTAGAGGAGGAAGCAGAACTTGAACAAGTAGTAAAAAGGAATCCAAAACAGAATGAAGTCCACGAAATATTCCAAAATGGAAAAGGCGCTGTAAACGACCCAGTAAGTCAGCCACAACTTTTCGCCTTCTGTTCCTGGACTTTCAATTGCCAGAAAGGACATCCACGCTGCAGCAGCACAACACATCTGCTGCTGTTGCTGCTGCTGCTGCTGCGGGTGCGGGTGCTGGTGCGGCAGCTGCAGCGGGTCTGGAGCTGTGGGTGCTGCTGCGCAGCTGCTGCTGCGGAAGTTGCTGCAATGCTGCTGCTGCGCTGCACTTGCTGCTGCTGCTGCTGCTCTACCGCTCCTGCTGCTGCTGCTGCTGCTGCTAACCTGGGTAAAGGAATCCCGCAATGTCGCAGACGAGGCCCCCCCCAAAACCAGTGCCCAAACTTATGAAAAGAACTGCAGCAGCAACAGCAACAAGAAAAGAAGGCCTAAGTCCTGTTGCTGCTGCTGCTTGCTGCGCCACAGGGGCATCTTGCAGGTACTTATCTGCTTCGCTGAACAGCCGCTGCAGGGCCCCCGCGGGGCCCCAGCCTCCGGGGGCCCCCGGGGCCCCGGGGGCCCCCGGGGGCCCCTGGGGGCCCTTCTTGAGGGCCTCGCTGCTGCCGTCGGAGCCGGAGCCCGAGCCGCGCCGTGGGAAGGCCATTGTGTGGTGCAGCGAGACGAGCCTGTCTTGCTGCAGCAGCAGCAGCAGCGGGAAGCGCGGAGCTAGCGGGTCTTGGGGACTTGAAAACAAAAAGAAATGAAATTAATTTCAAGAGGAAGAAAAAAGAAATAAAGAAATGCGGGGGAAGCTCGCGGAGCGCAGCGCAGCGGGTGTTGCGGTGTTGGTTGAGGTGTATAGGCAGCTGCTGCTGCTGGTCCGGCTGCTGCTGCTGCTGCCGGGCGTTTTGGAGAAGCTGGACTTCGGAATGTTTGAAGGAAATGAAATACAAACTCAATTTTATTCATTTTGGACTCAACCAATCCTCCCACTGCAGCAACTCCGCGCACCTTTTGCACCGCAGCCCCGCTGCCGCCGCTGCAGCTGCTGCTCGCGGTGTCTGCGTCTGTCTTGCTGTTCGGGGCCCTGCCTGGTTTGGCTTTGAATTTGAAATTAAGCATAATTCGAAGTAAAATAGAATTCAATTTTAGTGATTGATTTGAATTCAGCTCCAACTCGAATCTAATCGATAACAACGTGCAACCCCGACACTGCCCAAGGAACCCGCCGCCGCGCCAGCGACAGTCCACTCCCACTGGCTCCAAACCCTAAAGCCTAAACCCTAGCTGCGCAGCGGGACAGACCTGTGTCGTGCAATTGCTGCTGCTGCTGCTGCTGCTGCTGCCGCTGCTGCGTGGTTGTTTTTGTGTTTGTGAGGGTTGTTCGTAAAGGTGTTGGTGCTTTGGCTCTGAGAGAATTGAAGGAAGAATTAGAATACGCGCACGCAGGCCCGCCCGCAGCTGCGCGCATGCATGCCCGCCCGCAGCTGCGCGCATGCATGCATGCAGCTGCGCGCATGCATGCCCGCCCGCAGCTGCGCGCATGCATGCCCGCAGCTGCGCGCATGCGCGCCCGCAGCTGCGCGGATGCATGCATGGAGCTGCGCGCATGCGCGCCCGCAGCTGCGCGGATGCATGCATGGAGCTGCGCGGATGCGGGCCCGCAGCTGGGCGCATGCATGCATGCAGCTGCGGGCCCGCAGCAGCTGCGCGCAGCCCGCCGCAGGCGCGGAAGCCCCGCCCCGAAAACAAATTCCCCCGAACAAATGACAATTTCCCGGAAGGCGCGCGGCGGGCGGCGCAGCAGCGCAGCCCCGCCCCGCCGCCGCCCCGCAGCAGCAGCAGCAGCAGCAGCAGCTACTTGGTGTCGAGCTTGGCGGGCATCTCCTGGATCTGCGTGTTGTAGTGCGTCTCAATGTCCTTGAGCTGCTCCATGTCCGCGGCCGTGACGAAGTTGATGGCGATGCCCTTCCGCCCGAAACGCCCGCTGCGCCCAATGCGGTGGATGTAGTTCTCCTTCGAAGTGGGAATGTCGTAGTTGATCACCAGCGACACCTGCTGCACGTCGATGCCCCTCGCGAGCAGGTCCGTGGTGATCAGCACGCGCGTGGAGCCGCTGCGGAACTCCCGCAGCACCGTCTCGCGCTGCTGCTGCTCCATGTCGCCGTGCATCGCGGAGACGGTGAAGTCGTGGCCCGTCATCATCTCCACCAGCTGCAGCACCTTCCGCCGCGTGTTGCAGTATATTATTGCCTGCGGCAGCGGCAGCAGCAGGTGCGTCCGGCAGCAGCAGCAGGTGCGTCCAAGAGCAGCAGCAGGTGCGTCCGGCAGCAGCAGCAGGTGCGTCCGCCAGCAGCAGCAGGTGGGTCCAGCAGCAGCAGCAGGTGGGTCCAAGCAGCAGCAGCAGGTGGGTCCAAGCAGCAGCAGCAGGTGGGTCCAAGCAGCAGCAGCAGCAGACCTGCGGCCGGCAGGTAGCAGCAGCAGCAGCAGACCTGCGGCCGGCAGGTAGCAGCAGCAGCAGCAGATGGGGTCGAAGCAGCAGCAGCAGCAGCAGCAGGTGGGGTCTAAGCAGGTGTGCAAGGGGTGATGGGTGGGACGGGGTTGTTGGAGAGGTCGTGGGTTAAAAAGGGAGACAGTTTGGGAAGGGAGACAGTCTCGAAAACTGGAGATGAGGAGACACTTTGAAAGTTGTGTTCGAAAGCAAAGAGATGGCTTGAGGAGGGCACACTTCAAAAAAAACAGATTTGAAAAGAGGTGATTAGAAAGGAGACTTTTTAAAGACATGCTTGAACACGTGTACTTTAAAAAGGAGACACTTTGCGAAAGAGACTCAGAAGAGGAGACGTCATTTTTAAAAAGATGTTCAAAAAACAAAACTTGAAAGGAGACTCTTCTTAAAAGGAGACACTCCAAAGGAGACGCTTCTTGAGAAGATGCTCGCCAAAAAGAGACAGTTCTTAAGAACCGACACTCAACAAAAGAAATACCTAAAAAGGAAAACATTTTAAAAAAGAGATATTTAAAAGGGGACACATCTAAAAAAGCAGACATTTAGAAAAGCAGACATTTAAAAAAGGAGAGAGTTAGAAAAGGAGAGAGTTAGAAAAGGAGAGAGTTAGAAAAGGAGAGAGTTAAAGGAGGAGACAGTTGAAAAAAGATACTTTTAAAGGAGACACAGTTGTTAAGGGGGACATTCCTTGAGAGAAGATATTTCTTGTGTGAGACTTTTTAAAACAAAAGGAGACACTTCTTGAGAAGAGACATTTTTGAAAGGAGATATTCTTAAAAAAAGACACTTCGTGAAGGAAACACTTCAAAAAAGGTACTGAGAAGATATTTAAAAGGAGACACTTCTTAAAGGGGACACTATTTCACATTTCTCAGGCAACAACTTGCAAAAGGAGACACTTTCAAAAAGAACAAACTGAACAATGAAGGAGACACTTAACGAATCTCGAAGGCGGCTCTCGGAAGGAGACACCCAGCCAGAGACACGAACACGAAAGGAGACACTCCACAAAAAAGACTTGGTTAAAAGACGCGGTCGAAACAGAGACCGAACTCTCGGAAAAGGAGACACTTCAAAAAGGAGACACCTCAAAAAGGAGACACTTCAAAAAGGAGACACTTCAAAAAGGAGACACTTCAAAGACGAGCCCAAAACCCTTTGCGAAAGGCCAAACCCCCGCTGATGACCCCTCGTCACAAGCGCCGCAGCGCGGGGCCCCCGGGGAGCCGGAAAGCGCGCGGGCGCGGGCGGGCCCCGCGGCGTAAACCCCGAAAAAGGGTTTGCGGCGGCAGACCTGGGTGATGGTGAGGGTTTCGTAGAGGTCGACGAGGGTGTCGAACTTGTTCTCCTCGCGCTGGACGTCGATGAAGTACTGCGCAATGCCCTCGAGCGTGAGCTCGTCCTTCTTCACCAGAATCCGCTTGGGCTTGCGCATGAACTGCGTGGTGAGTTCGAGAATGTCAGCGGGCATCGTGGCCGAGAACAGCGCCACCTGCACGTCCTGCGGCAGGTGCTGGAAGACCGCCAAAATCTGCGCCTTGAAGCCCCGCGAGAGCATCTCGTCCGCCTCGTCCAGCACGAACAGCTGCATCTGTTCGCAGCGCAAGTGTCTCTTTTCCAGCATGTCGTTCACGCGCCCCGGAGTCCCCACCACCACGTGCACGCCCCCGTGCAGCCGCTGCGCGTCCTCCCGCACCGAGGTGCCTCCCACGCACGCGTGGCACAGCACGTTCAGGTAGTCCCCCAGCGCCAGCGCCACCTGCACCGCAGCAGCAGCGGCAGCAGCAGCAGCAGCGGATTCGCCCTCCCTGCTCCCCAACGAGGGGTCACAACCCCACCCCCCTCCCAGGAGCAGCAGCAGCAGCAGCAGCAGATTCGCCCTCCCCGCGCGCCGGGGCCACAACCGGACCCCCCTCCCAGCAGCAGCAGCAGGAGCAGCAGCAGCAGCAGCAGCAGCAGCGGGCAGTGGACCCCCAGCAAGAGCGGGGCGGACCTTCTGGATCTGCTGGGCGAGCTCCCGCGTGGGCGCGAGGATGAGGACCTGGCAGGCGGGCTTGTCGTAGTCGATCTTCTGCAGCGCCGCAATCACGAAAGTGGCGGTCTTGCCCGTGCCGCTCTGCGCCTGGCCGATGGTGTCGTGGCCGTCGATGATGGGCTTGATGCCGCGCATTTGGATGGCGGAGGGCTTTTCGAAGCCGTAGGAGTAGATGCCGCGGAGGAGCTTCTCGTTGAGGGGGAGGCTGTCGAAGGAGGAGACGACTTCGTCTTCGAAGTCCGCGGCCTCCTGCTGCTGCTCCTGCTGCTGCTGCTGCTGCTGCTGCTGCTGCGCGGCGGGGGGCGGCGGGCTCTCCATTTTCGCGCGCGAAGAGGCTCTGCGCGGCGGCGGCTGCGGCAGGCGCTGCTGCTGCTGGCGCGGGGGGGGCGGCGGCTGCGGCGGCGGCTCCTGCTGCTGCTGCTGCTGCTGCTGCTCGGGTGCCAACGGCCGGCCTCGCTGCTGCTGACACACTGCCTGCTGCTGCCCGCTGTTGCTGCTACACTTTCTCGC